>NW_019943870.1:36928-69235 GCF_002910315.2 Salvelinus sp. IW2-2015
GGGGTCTGAATACTTTCCAAATGCACTGATATGTTACCCAATTATTGTTGTTGGCACTGTCGAACGGACATCTTGGATTCTGGCCCATACTGTACATGGCACAAAATCCACAGAACAAAACACACAGATGTTGAACACACACTGGGATTGATGGGAGGTTTTATTGCATAAACAAATACAAAGATATCAAGAAGAGGGAAGAGAGGGAGGAGGAGAGGAGGAGTGGCGGAGGAGGAGAGGAGGGAGGGATGGAGAGAGAGGAACCGTAGGGATGGTGCCAGGTTTCCTCTAGATGTGATGCTGCCACCACCATGCTTCACTGTAGGGATGGTGCCAGGTTTCCTCCACACAAGAGGCTTGGCGTTCAGGCCAAAAAGTTCAATCTTGGTTTCATCAGACCATAGAATCTTGCTTCTCATGCTCTGAGAGTCCTTTAGGTGCCTTTTGGCAAACTCCAAGCKGGCTGCCATGTGCATTTTACTGAGAAGTGGCTTCCATTTGGCCACTCTACCATAAAAGCCTGATTGGGGGAGTGCTGCAGGGGTGGTTGTCCTTCTGGAAGGCTCCATCTCCACAGAGGAACTCTGGAGCTCTGTCAGAGTGACCATTGGGTTCTTCCCTGACCATGGCCCTTCTCCCCMGATTTCTCAGTTTGGCTGGGCTGCCAGCTCTAGGAAGAGTCTTGGTGGTTCCAAACTTACTCCATTTAAGAATGATGTGTTCTTGGGGACCTTCAATGCTGCAKAAATATTTTGGTACCCTTCCCCAGATCTTTGCCTCGGCACAATCTTGTCTCGGGAGCTCTACAGACAATTCCTTTGACCTCATAGCTTGGTTTTTGCTCTGACATGCACTGTCAACTGTGGGACCTTATATAGACAGATGTGTTCATTTCCAAATCATTTCCAATCAATTGAATTTACCACAGGTGGACTTCAATCAAGTTGTAGAAACATCTCAAGAATGATCAATAGAAACAGGATGCACCTGAGCTCAATTTCGAGTCTCATATCAAAGGGTCTGAATACTTACAGTTGAAGTCGGAAGTTTACATACACTTAGGTTGGAGTCATTAAAACACGTTTTTCACCCACTCCACAAATTTCTTGTTAACAAACTATAGTTTTGGCAAGTCGGTTAGGACATCTACTTTGTGCATGACACAAGTAATTTTTCCAACAATTATTTACAGACTGATTATTTCACTTATAATTCACTGTATCACAATTCCAGTGCGTCAGAAGTTTACATACACTAAGTTGACTGTGCTTTTAAAAAGCTTGGAAAATTCAGGAAAATTATGTCGTGGCTTTAGAAGCTTCTGATAGGCTAATTGACATAATTTGAGTCAATTGGAGTTGTACCTGTGGATGTATTTCAAGGCCTACCTTCAAACTCAGTACCTCTTTGCTTGACATCATGGGAAAATCAAAAGAAATCAGCCAAGACCTCAGACCTCAAATAATTGTAGACCTCCACAAGTCTGGTTCATCCTTGGGAGCCATTTCCAAACGCCTGAAGGTACCACATTCATCTGTACAAACAATAGTACGCAAGTATAAACACCATGGGGCCACGCAGCCGCCATACCGCTCAGGAAGGAGACGTGTTCTGTCTCCTAGAGATGAATGTACTTTGGTGCGAAAAGTGCAAATCAATCCTAGAACAACAGCAAAGGACCTTGTGAAGATGCTGGAGGAAACAGGTACAAAAGTATCTATATCCACAGTAAAACGAGTCCTATATCGGCATAAGCTGAAAGGCCACTCAGCAAGGAAGAAGCCACTGCTCCAAATACGCCATCAAAAAGACAGACTACGGTTTGCAACTGCACATGGTGACAAAGATCGTACTTTTTGGAGAAATGTCCTCTGGTCTGATGAAACAATAATAGAACTGTTTGGCCATAATGACCATCGCTATGTTTGGAGGAAAAAGGGGGAGGCTTGCAAGCCGAAGAATACCATCCCAACTGTGAAGCACGGGGGAGGCAGCATCATGTTGTGGCGGTGCTTTGCTGCAGGAGGAACTGGTGCACTTCACAAAATAGATGGCATCATGAGGAGAGAAAATTTTGTGGATATATTGAAGCAACATCTCAAGACATCAGTCAGGAAGTTAAAGCTTGGTCGCAAATGGGTCTTCCAAATGGACAATGACCCCAAGCATACTACAAGATTGGAAAGCAGCTGCGGTCATCCCCCTCTTCAAAGGGGGGGACACTCTTGACCCAAACTGCTACAGACCTATATCTATCCTACCCTGCCTTTCTAAGGTCTTCGAAAGCCAAGTCAACAAACAGATTACCGACCATTTCGAATCCCACCGTACCTTCTCCGCTATGCAATCTGGTTTCAGAGCTGGTCAGCCACGCTCAAGGTCCTTAACGATATCTTAACCGCCATCGATAAAAAACAATACTGTGCAGCCGTATTCATYGACCTGGCCAAGGCTTTCGACTCTGTCAATCACCACATCCTCATCGGCAGACTCGATAGCCTTGGTTTCTCAAATGATTGCCTCACCTGGTTCAGCAACTACTTCTCTGATAGAGTTCAGTGTATCAAATCGGAGGGCCTGTTGTCCGGGCCTCTGGCAGTCTCTATGGGGGTGCCACAGGGTTCAATTCTTGGACCGACTCTCTTCTTCTTCTCGTATACATCAATGATGTCGCTCTTGCTGCTGGTGAGTCTCTGATCACCTCTACGCAGACGACACATTCTGTATACTTCTGGCCGTTCTTTGGACACTGTGTTAACAACCCTCCAGACGAGCTTCAATGCCATACAACTCTCCTTCCGTGGCCTCCAACTGCTCTTAAATACAAGTAAGCTTCAATGCCATACAACTCTCCTTCCGTGGCCTCAAACTGCTCTTAAATACAATAAAACAAATGCATGCTCTTCAACCGATCGTGCCTGCACCTGCCCGCCCGTCCAGCATCCAACTCTGGACGGTTCTGACTTAGATTAGTTGGACAACTACAAATACCTAGGTGTCTGGTTAGACTGTAAACTTCCTTCCAGACTCACATTAACATCTCCATCCAAAGTTAAATCTAGAATTGGCTTCCTATTTCGCAACAAAGCATCCGTCACTCATGCTGCCAAACATACCTCGAAAATGCATCCTACGATCCTCGACTTGGCGATGTCATTTAAAAAATAGCCTCCAATACCCTACTCAATAAATTGGATGCAGTCTATCACAGTGCCATCGTTTGTCACCAAAGCCCCATATACTACCACCACTGGACCTGTACGCTCTCGTTGGCTGGCCCTCGCTTCATACTCGTCGCCAACCCACTGGTCCAGTCTACTACAAGACCCTGCTAGGTAAAGTCCCCTTATCTCAGCTCGCTGGTCACCAGCAGCACCCACCTGTAGCACGCGCTCCAGCAGGTATATCTCTCTGGTCACCCAAAGCCAATTTCTCCTTTGGCCGCCTCTCCTTCCAGTCCTTGCTGCCTGACTGAACGAACTACAAAAATCTCTGAAACTGGAAACATTTATCTACCTCACTAACTTTAGCACCAACTGTCAGAGCTCACAGATATAGCACCTGTACATAGCCCATCTATAATTTAGCCCAAACAACTACCTCTTCCCTACTGTATTTATTTATTTATTTAATTTGCTCCTTTGCACCCCATTATTTCTATTTCTACTTTGCACATTCTTCCACTGCAAATATCATTCCAGTGTTTTACTTGCTATATGTATTTACTTCGCACACGTTTGCCTTTACCTTCCTTATCTCACCTCATTTGCTCACATTGTAAAAGACTTATTTTTCTACTATTTATTGACTGTATGTTTGTTTATACCATGTGTAACTCTGTGTGTTGTATGTGTCGAACTGTTTACTTATATCTGGCTAGATCGCAATTGTAATGAGAACTTGTCTCAACTTGCCTACCTGGTTAAATAAAGGTGAAATAAAAATATAATATATATATTTCCAAAGTTGTGGCAAATGCTTTAAGGACAACAAAGTCAAGGTATTGGATTTGCTTCACAAAGCCCTGACCTAATCCTATTGAACATTTTGGACAGAAGTGAAAAAGCATGTGCTAGCCAGGAGGCCTACAAACCTGACTCAGTTACACCAGCTCTGTCAGGAGGAATGGGCCAAATTCATCCAACCTATTGTCGGAAGCTTGTGGAAGGCACCTGAAACGTTTGACCCAAGTTAAACAATTTAGGAAAATGCAACCAAATACTAATTGAGTGTATGTAAACTTCTGACCCCTGGGAATGTGATGAAGAAAAGTAAAAGCTGAAATAAATCATTCTCTTGTAACTGTCACGTTCCTGACCTGTTTTCTGTTGTTTTGTATGTGTTAGTCGTCAGGGCGTGAGTGGGTGGGCATTTCTATGTTATGTGTTTCTATGTTGGTAAATGGTGACCTGATATGGTTCTCAATTAGAGGCAGGTGGTTTTCATCTCTCCTCTGATTGGAACCATATTAAGGTAGGTGGTTTCACAATGTTTGTTTGTGGGTGATTGTCGCTGTGTCTGTGTTTATTGCACCACACGGTATGTCTCGTCTCGTTCGTTCGTTCCTGTTCATGCGTGCTTCGTTATATGTAATTTGCTGTTCAGTAGTCTCACGTTGTTTGTTTGTTATTTTGTAATATTCAAGTATAGTTCGGTCAGTGTTTCGTCGTGTCTAATAAATTCATTCATGTCTACATACCTCGCGCACATTGGTCATCTGATCCCTCTCTCCTCTCCTCGTCGGAGGAGGACGACGTAGAATGTCGTTACAGTAACGGGTTTCGTCCTCTTCGTCTGACGAGGAGTACAAGATCGGACCAATACGCAGCGTGGTAAGTGTCATAATGATATTTAATCAATCAAACAGAACACTGAACGAAATAACAAAAGTACAAAAACAAACAACCCGAAACAGTCCCGTATGGTGAAAACACTAACACAGGATACAGGAAACAACCACCCACAAAACACAAATGAAAAACAGGCTACCTTAATATGGCTCCCAATCAGAGACAACGACTGACACCTGCCTCTGATTGAGAACCATACTAGGAAAAACGCATAGAAACAGACAACCTAGACATACAACATAGAATGCCCACYCACATCACACCCTGACCAAACAAAACATAGAAACATACAAAGCAATCTATGGTCAGGGCGTGACATCTCTCTACTATTATTCTGACATTTCACATTCTTAAAATAAAGTGGTGATCCTAACTGACCTAAAACAGATTTTTTTACTAGGATTAAATGTCAGGAATTGTGAAAAACTGAGTTTAAATGTATTTGGCTAAAGTGAATGTAAACTTCCGACCTAATCTTTTTTTTTATGCATTTCTAAAAACCTGTTTCCACTTTGTCATTATGGGGTATTGTGATGTCATTATGGGCTATTGTGTGTAGACTGATGAGGAACAACATTTATTTAATCCATTTTAGAATAAGGCTGTAACGTAACAAAACGTGGAAGAAGTCAAATGGTCTAAATAATTTCTGAATGCACTGTATTGGTGTGTGTTTCAAGTGGCACCCGTTCCCTTTATACTGCACCACTCATGGTCCATAGGGCTCGGGTCAAATGTTGTGCACTATAACTAAAGTCTATAGGGTTACGTTTGGGATGCAGCCCAAGGATGAATACAGGGGAGTTTGGCACTGCCAAGGGTGAGGGGCAATAAGAGGGCATTACTAGATTAGTTATTTGACTTCAGGGTGAACAATTGGAGGATTATGTCGCTTGCTGTGTCACACAAAATAGTGTTGTCTTCAGATTAAGGGGTTTTGAAGGCACAGTGTTAGAATTAGAATTTTGGGGATGTCCTGAGAATAGGCTTCTGGTTATCGCTAGAATTCATTCTGACTCTGTCAACAAATATGTTTTGTCCTCCTATTTTACTGAGTGGAGCTAAAACCCTTCCATTGTGATGTTGTATTGTAGCTGTGATCAAAACCATCCTGAACTGACACATGTACTGTAAAACCCAGCTGTGCAAACATGCTGTATGATGTGTGTCTAATCATTTAAAGGCATTATAATGAATGAATCTTCATCATCTCAACAGTAACTGTATGCATGTGATTATCAACTAGAAAAGGTTATTTTGAGGTGGCTGTGTCAATATGATCACACAAGGAATACCAAAACAGATGGAATATTGATTGTAAAGTCGCTCTGGAAATGAGTGTATGCTAAATGACTAAAATGTAAATGTAAATGGTTGTAACAAAATGAACGCCAACAGGACAAAGCATTAGGTTTTTCATTTGCTATTGGTTTATTGGAGCTCCAAAAAGTGCATGGTCACAGTGACAGTGTGTGGTTCTTCACTCACACGCACATTGATAGAATCAGGGTTATTATGCAAGCTGTTGCTGCTAGCTGGTGGAAGAAGTAGCCTGGTCCCAGATCTGTTCGTGCTGTCTTGCCAATTCTTATGGTCATTGTCTACAATTGGTAGAACAAACAGATCTGGGACCAGGCTATTCATGAAGAGGAAGTCTGCAGAATGTAGGCGCTTGGGATGGATGTCTTGAATCTTAGCAAGTTCCTTATGAAATTACAGCCATGTCTCTCTCTCTCTCTCTCGCTCTCTCTCTGTCTCTCCCCCCCTCTGTCTCTCTCTCTCTACTTGGTGTATGCCTGTTGCTCCATATCAGGGTGCTCTGGAACTTCCAGCTCCTGAGAGTGGGCCCCCTCCTCTGATGGACTCATGCCTGGTTCGTCCCCCTCAGGCTGGGGCAGGGCCTCGGCTGCCTCCCCTGAGCCCTCCGGGTGCTGGAGCTCTTCGTCATGGTCTTGGGCTGGGTCTGTTTTGTGTTCCCCGCGGTCGGACGTGACTGTGTCTGGGGAGTCAGGGGCATCAAGGTGCTCAAAGGGCTCTGTGGGATCTGGAAGCCCTTCTCCCTCTCTTCCCTCTTCATCTGCATGCTCTGGGGGGTGGGTCTCTATCTCTCCAGCTGGCTTAGTGTGTGTCTCCCCCTCTTCTGCTCCTCCTCTCCCCTCCTCATGGCTCTTTGGCCCAGCCGTGGCGCTGTCTGGCTGAGCCTCTTCTCCAGAGACCTCCCGTGCTAACTTGTCCCCATCCTCGGGTGCCTCTGCGGGGGGCATTGTGCCAGGCTCTGTGGGGGTGAAGTCAGGGGCCTCCAGGGATACAGGGGCCACAGCAGGGGCAGATGGAGAAGGCTGGGAGTCTGTGTCAGCTACGGTAGTCTCCTCTGGCTTAGCTCCACCCTCCTCTCCCTCTTCTCTTATGGTCTCCTTCTCCACCTTCGTAGTTAGACAAGCAGCAGTAAAGAAAATACAGGAAGCACACACATTATGATTAAAGGTCATGTGGTCATTTGTGTTCTAACTTTGTCCTTCTAATGTACATGACAGAAAATAATAAACAGGACAGGACATGGACATGGACAGATTACCAGGAAAACTAGGAAATACTGATGCTTCCTACTTCCTATGCTATACTTTCTTTTAAGTGTCCAAGGCCAGGAAGTGATCTAAACAATGMGTATCACATACAGTTGAGGTGCTATGGGTTTCAACCCTTGTTACCTGAATGGGAATGATGATGCCATCAGGGATGCTGGGGTCAGGAAGTGAAGCCTCTACAGTCAGAATTCCATCACCAGACAGTGARGATCGTATGGTCTTAGAGACAATACCTATCGGGAGCCTGGGAAAGCACAACACCCTTTTACATTTACACAACACAGTATCATAAGTTCAAAACAGTTGTGTTGTGTCATAATGCTGATAAATACAGTATCCATAGAGTTAACATGCGATTGTCATAAGCATTTATATTGCTACGTGTTGGTGTAAAGGAGAGTAAATTGAGTACTCAAAACATTTCTCCTAGCTGCATTGTATTCTATAACATCAACTGTTGATGCTGAAAAACATTTCTCACACATCGTGTTGAAAATCGATCAGCTTGGAAACTTACATGTATCTCCTGGTGAAACATCTAGCAATAAAACCATGCTCATCTGGTCTCTCTTCATGAGTCCCTGAGGATGAAATATCAACTATATTAGAAATATGAATAATACTAATAATATGGAGACCCACAGTGGGGCTAGGCAACACTGAGACAGCAGGGTGGAGCTAGGCAACACTGAGACAGCAGGGTGGAGCTAGACAACACTGAGACAGCAGGGTGGAGCTAGGCAACNCAACACTGAGACAGCAGGGTGGAGCTAGGCAACACTGAGACAGCGGGGTGGAGCTAGGCAACACTGAGACAGCAGGGTGGAGCTAGACAACACTGAGACAGCAGGTTGGAGCTAGACAACACTGAGACAGCAGGGTGGAGCTAGGCAACACTGAGACAGCGGGGTGGATAATAACTCAATCATAGTTGCAGGATAACTTCTACATACAGTATGTTCCAACGTTTGAACGTCTTGACCGTTTGAACATCTTGAAGAACGATCTGGCCTTAATGGCCATGTACTCTTATAATCTCCACCCAGCACAGCCAGAAGAGGACTGGCCACCCCTCAGAGCCTAGTTCCTCTCTAGGGTTCGTTCCTTAGTCTTCAGGCTTCCTGCCTTTTCTATGGAGTTTTTCCTAGCCACTGTGCTTCTGCATCTGCACTGCTTGTTCTCTGGGTTTTCAGGCTGGGTTTCTGTAAAGCACTGTGTGACATCTGCTATTGTAAAAAGGTATTTTGATTGATTGATGGATACAACTCAGCAACATTTCAGTTTAAATGACTGATCTATGGCGCTATAACATAACTGGAGCATTTCAGTTTAAATTGACTGTATCTATGGCGCTATAACATAACTGGGGCATTTCAGTTTAAATTGACTGTATCTATGGCGCTATAACATATACTGGGGCATTTCAGTTTAAATTGACTGTATCTATGGCGCTATAACATAACTGGGGCATTTCAGTTTAAATTGACTGTATCTATGGCGCTATAACATAACTGGGGCATTTCAGTTTAAATTGACTGTATCTATGGCGCTATAACATAACTGGGGCATTTCAGTTTAAATGACTGTATCTATGGCGCTATAAATAACTGGAGCATTTCAGTTTAAATTGACTGTATCTATGGCGCTATAACATAACTGGGGCATTTCAGTTTAAATTGACTGTATCTATGGCGCTATAACATAACTGGGGCATTTCAGTTTAAATTGACTGTATCATTATGGCGCTATAACATAACTGGGGCATTTCAGTTTAAATTGACTGTATCTATGGCGCTTATAACATAACTGGGGCATTTCAGTTTAAATTGACTGTATCTAGGCGCTATAAACATAACTGGGGCATTTCAGTTTAAATTGACTGTATCTATGGCGCTATAACATAACTGGGGCATTTCAGTTTAAATTGACTGTATCTATGGCGCTATAACATAACTGGGGCATTTCAGTTTAAATTGACTGTATTATGGCGCTATAACATAACTGGGGCATTTCAGTAAAATTGACTGTATCTATGGCGCTATGAACTAACTGGGGCATTTCAGTGTTTAAATTGACTGTATCTATGGGCGCTATAACATAACTGGGCATTCGGTTAATATGACTGTAATTGTGGCGCATTATAACATAATGCACGATTTGTAAATTGACTGTATCTATGGCGCTATAACATAACTGAGCGGGGCATTTCAGTTTTAAATGTGACTATATCTGACTTGGGCGCATATAACATAACTGCGGGTATTTCAGTTTAAATTGACTGATCTATCTAGTGGCGTCTATAACATAACTGGGGCATTTCAGTTTTAAATGACTGTATCTATGGCGCTATTATAACATAAACTGGGCTATTCAGTTTAAATTGACTGTATCTATGGCGCTATAACATAACTGGGGCATTTCAGTTTAAATTGACTGTATCTATGGCGCGCTATGACATAACTGGGGCATTTCAGTTTAAAATTGACTGTATCTATGGCGCTATGACATAACTGGCATTTCAGTTTTAAATTGACTGTATCTATGGGCGCTTAACATAACTGGGGGCATTTCAGTTTAAATTGACTGTATCTATGGCGCTTATACATAACTGGGGGCATTTCAGTTTAAATTGACTGTATCTATGGCGCTATAACATAACTGGGGCATTTCAGTTTAAATTGACTGTATCTATGGCGCTATACATAACTGGGGCATTTCAGTTTAAATTGACTGTATCTTATGGCGCTATAACATAAACTGGGGCATTTCAGTTTAAAATGACTGTATCTATGGCGCTATGACATAACTGGGGCATTTCAGGTTAAATTGACTGTATCTATGGCGCTATAACATAACTGGGGCATTTCAGTTTAAATTGACTGTATCTATGCGCGATATAACATAACTGGGGTTTCAGTTTAAATTGACTGTATCTATGGCGCTATAACATAACTGGGGCATTTCAGTTTAAATTGACTGTATCTATGGCGCTATATAACATAACTGGGCATTTCAGTTTAAATTGACTGTATCTATGGCGCTATAACATAACTGGGGCATTTCAGTTTAAATTGACTGTATCTATGGCGCTATAACATAACTGGGGGCATTTTCAGTTTAAATTGACTGTATCTATTGGCGCTATGACATAACTGGGGCATTTCAGTTTAAATTGACTGTATCTATGGCGCTATAACATAACTGGGGCATTTCAGTTTTAAATTGACTGTATCTATGCGCTATAACATAACTGGGGCATTTCAGTTTAAATTGACTGTATTATGGCGCTATAACAAAACTGGGCATTTCAGTTTAATTGACTGTATCTATGGCGCTATAACATAACTGGGGCATTTCAGTTTAAATTGACTGTATCTATGGCGCCAAAACATAACTGGGGCATTTCAGTTTAAATTGACTGTAATCTATGGCGCTATAACATAACTGGGCATTTCAGTTTAAATTGACTGTTATTTATGGCGCTATAACATAACGGGCATTTCAGTTTAATGAGGCCCAGCATATCTATGCCCAGTATATGGACATTACAGGAGCATTTCAATTTAGTTTCAGAACAGGCTGGCCTACCTCCGATCTCCAGGAAGCCGCTGCGGGTCCTGAGTGTGATCTCTGCAGGGGAGAAGTGACTGACATCCAGGGTGATCCTCCAATTGTGCCCCTCCACCCGGACCTCCGACAGCCCCTTCAACCCTGCAGACTCTACCTTGCTCAGCTTGGGGGTTAGCTGGTGCATTGAGGAGGCCGGGGCCGGAAAGGAGGGCACCAAGAGGGGCAGAGAGGGAATGTACCCAGTCCAGGAGCTGGCTGCCAGGCGTCTATGGATGTTATCTATCCAGCTGAGGTCACCGGCCTCTAGGAACGGTGGCAGGCCGAAATCCTGGTTGGGAAGGAGGCTGCTAGGGGTGGGTTGCTGCCACCAGCTCCACAGGGGGGACCAGAAGAAGTCCCTAGAGTGGTGAGGACGTGATGGGGCCCCTGGTGCCGATGGGTCCGCTGCTTTGGTCTGCTCGGTCATGGTTCAGAAAAATGTTACAGGGTTGGAGAGAGAGAGAGACCCACAGCAAGTAAAAATGCTGGAGTGCTGGACTGTAACAATACAGGAGGAGAGGGTCACAGAAGAGAAGAAGCACTGTGCAGCGAAGACAGAGATGTCTCTGGGGCTCTTTATATACCCACCCTGTCTGTTTTAGCACTTAATAAGCAGTAACAGTTATCTGATGAGAGGGGAATGTGAGGGCGAGGTGATAGGTGCACCTAGGAGTCAGAGCTGTTACCTCTCTGTAGACAGRCCCAGGGGAAGGGGGCATACACAGGATGCATAACAAATGAAAACCTATTCCCTTTATAGTGCACTACTTTAGGGTGCTAGTCAAAAGGGCTTTGGTCAGGAGTAGTGCATTATATAAGGAATAGGGTGCCATTTGGGCAAAGCCAGAAACAGAACTAATTAGATGTATTTATAACTGTGAGGGGGAAATGGCAAATAGCTGCTGGATGACTCCAGACGAGGTAGAAGAGCTGCTATACTTCACATGTCACAGTGTGTGTGTGTGTGTGTGTGTGTGTGTGTGTGTGTGTGTGTGTGTGTGTGTGTGTTCGTGTTGTGGTGTCGTGCGTGCGTGCGTACGTGCGTGTGTGTTATGAGGTGAGGTGAAGAAGGTGTTGTCGTAGCCCAGCCTGGCTGTGACAGACCCGGTCAACCTTCTCACATCCGAGTGATTTCATTCTTCTCTCTGTAACTAAGGGTCCTCAGCTGTGTGTTGAAGGGTGTGTATTCAGGCCCTTCTTAAATACTTCCTTCCTCCTTGCATCCTTTCCTGAACAAATCCTCAGCTCTATTGCGGACAGTCTGAGCACTGATGGAGGGATTGTGCATTTTCTGGTGTAACTCGGGCAGTTGTTGTTGCCATCCTGTACCTGTCCCGCAGGTGTGATGTTTGCATGTACCGATCCTGTGCAGGTGTTGTTACACGTGGTCTGCCACTGCGAGGATGATCAGCTGTCCGTCCTGTCTCCCTGTAGCGCTGTCTTAGTCATCTCACAGTACGGACATTGCAATTTATTGCCCTGGCCACATCTGCAGTCCTCGTGCCTAAAGGCATTCACGCAGATGAACAGAGACCTCTGGGACTTTCTTTTGGTGTTTTCAGAGTCAGTAGAAAGGCTCTTTTTAGTGCCTATAGTTTCATAACTGTAACCTTAATTGCCTACCTTCTGTAAGTCTGTTACTGTCTTAATGACCGTTCACAGGTGCATGTTCATTTAATTATTGCTATGGTTCATGTGAACAAGCATGGGAAACAGTGTTTAAACTCGTTCCAATAAAGACTGTGAAGTTATTTGAATTTTTACGAATTATCTTTGAAAGTCACGGTCTTGAAAAAGGGATGTTCCTTTTTTTGCAGATTTTTATTTGTCTCATGCACCAAAACAACAGGGTAGAACCGTGAAATGCACACTTACGAGCATTTTCCAACAGAGTAAGACAAATCTTATCTACAAATATATGATAATAAAAAAATAATACACAATACAATAACAATAACGGGGCTATATACAGGTGGACCGGTACCGGTCGAAGGATCAATGTGCGAGGTAAGAAAGAGTTGAGATAATTGAGGTAATATGAACAGGCAGGTGAGATAATTGAGTATATGACATGCAGTGAGATAATTGAGATATAAATCAGGTGAATAATTGAGGTATATGAAATAGGTGAAGATAATTGGGTAATATGAACATGCAGGTGAGATAATTGAGGTAATATGAACACTAGGTAAGATAATTGCAGGTAATATGAACATCAGGTAGGAGATAATTGAGTAATGTGAACATCTAGGTGATAAATTGAGGTAATGATAACATTAGGTGAGATAATTGAGGTAATATGAACAGTCTAGGTAAGATAATTGAGGTAATATGAACATCTAGGTGAGATAATTGAGGTAATGAACATCTAGGTAAGATAATTGAGGTAATATGAACATTGTAGGTGAGATAATTGAGGTAATATGAACATCTAGGTGAGGATAATTGAGGTATATGAACATCTAGGTGAGATAATTGAGGTAATATGAATCATACTAGGTGAGATAAGTTGAGGTAATAATGAACATGTAGGTGAGCATAATTGAGGTAATATTGAAATCTAGGTGAGATAATGTGAGGTAATATGAACACTAGGGAGATAATTGAGGTAATATGAACATCTAGGTAGAAAATGAGGTAATTTGAATGTAGTGATAATGAGGTATAGTAACATTTAGGTGAGATAAGTGGTAATGAATAGTGAGTATATGAGTAATAACATCTAGGTGAGATAATTGAGGTAATATAACATTAGGTGAATAATTGACGAGTAATATGAACATTAGTAGGTATGAGAATAGTAACACTGTGAGATGTTTGTTTCTGTTACAATTCCCCAACGTCTTCTTCTAGGCAATCTTGCTACCTAACCTCTAGACAGGATCCTGCATGCAAGGAGGAAAGTAAAGATATGGACAGTGTCATCAAAAGGGATTTAGGGATTTACTGAAGGCACGTGTATCTGTTCCTGTGCCAACAGACATGAATAATACAAATTAAAGATATCCGTATTCCCAGGAATTCCATACAAGCATGGGGATAGTTAGTGTTTGAGGTGGTTGGGCCTGCCCCGCAGTATCACCTTGCTCTTCTTGTGTGGGCTGAGCTTCTCTGTAACCATGGGAGACACAGGTCTTACAACAAAACACCTGTGGTTCAATGTGGAGGCTGCTGCCAAAGTCTGCTGAGCCATTCTGCTGAGACAGTGGAATGACTTTTTGACAGGGGGTGGAGGATTTTTTAAGCAAAATTGTCAAATGACATCAGTTTGACCGGTTGTTAGGAAATAGAAATCTGTGAAAACAAGCCAACATGTTTCTGATAAGATTTCAGTTTGGCTTGGATGCATATTTTATGTGGTTKAAATACTATCAGCTTTTAGGATGCTGGGAAAGATAGTACCTCTACAATCAATCAGTCAATCAATCATATTTATTTATAAAGCCCTTTTTACATCAGCAGTTGTCACAAAGTGCTGTACAGAAACCCAGCCTTAAACTCCAGAGAGCAAGCAATGCAGATGTAGAAGAAARGTGATAAGAGAAACTCCATTGATAGGCAGGAACTTAGGACGAAACCTAGAGAGGAACCAGGCTCTGAGCCGGTATCTAACTGCACATTTGCATTCTCTCAAGATACTGAAAGAAATAAATCATGTTTCTCCATTCATGTTTCTCAGTCCAAATTTTGCCTACATTTGGTGTATCATTTTACTGTAAGAAATGCTTAATGCTGCAGGAGATAATATTAAGGTCTATGTGAGAGGGTCTAGACCTACAGTCAGTGTCCAGATTTCAGTTTCCATTTACCCCGTCTGAACAGAAGGCTAMAGTTCCCTTGACATGCCATAGGCCTATTTGACGTCTGCTTCTTGTGACTGTTGAATTTGTACAGCGCCTCACAATCATCACACATGCTATCGTCCTCTTTTACCACTTCACCAAATCTTTCGCAAACATGACGTTTCTGGCCACCCCGTCTCTTTATTTTCAACTTTCCATTTCACAGCTTTTCTCTTATTGAATTAAACTTTAACACTGACATTGTCCTTCTTTTTTCCTCTCTCTCTCTCTCGCTCTCTCATCTCTCCTCTCTCTCTCTTCTCTCTCTCTCTCTCTCTCTTCTCTCTCTTCTTCTCTCTCTCTCTCTCTTCTCTCTCTCTCTCTCTTTCTCTTTTCCTCAATGCCATCTCTTGTTGACTACCTCAGAGAGATCAGACAGTTTTACCCACTACTTTTCTTCCATTGAACTCAATTGAACCCTGTATGTGATTGATATTTTTTTCTTTGGCAGGCGGTGGTGTGTGTGTGTGTGTGTGTGTGTGTGTGTGTGTGTGTGTGTGTGTGTGTGTGTGGTGTGTGTGGTGTGTGTTGTGTGTGTGTGTGTTGTGTGTGTGTGTGGTGTGTGTGGTGTGTGTTGTGTTATGTGTGTGTGTGTGTTTTACAGTTTTTAACAATTACTAATTTCAGAACCATTTGGTCATTTTTCAAAACTCTATACACAAAACTCAAAACGGTCATCACTTGTAACACAGGCTGTACAATGTTCAAAACATTGCAAAAGAAACGKTGCACTTGCAGAATCATCGTTTCAAATAACTMATTTATCATGAAATACCATAGGAACATTCATTTAGATCACCCACAAACAAGATACCGATAGTTTCACTGTGTAGTTGTTCATACAATCATTAAATATTGTAGTACAAAATATGTGATACATGTTTCATTATGCTACTACAAAAAGGAGGTATTTGGACAGAAATTATGGACTTTATCGAACAAAACAAACATTTATTGTGGAACTGGGATTCCTGGGAGTGCATTCTGATGAAGATCGTCAAAGGTAAGTGAATATTTATAATGCTATTTCTGACTTCTGTTGACTCCACAACATGKCGGGTACCTGTATGGCTTGTTTTTGTGTCTAAGCACCGTACTCAGATTATTGCATTGTGTGCTTTTTCCGAAAAGTTTTTTTGAAATCTGACACAGCGGTTGCATTAAGGAGAAGTTTATCTAAAGTTCCATGTAAAACACTTGTATCTTTTATCAATGTTTATTATGAGTATTTCTGTAAATTGATGTGGCTCTCTGCAAAATCACCGGATGTTTTGGAGGCAAAACATTACTGAACATAACRCGCCAATGTAAACTAAGATTTTTGGATATAAATATGAACTTTATCGAACAAAACATACATGAATTGTGTAACATGAAGTCCTATGAATGTCATCTGATGAAGATCATCAAAGGTTAGTGATTAATTTTATCTCTATTTCTGCTTTTTCTGACTCCTCTCTTTGGCTGGAAAAATGGCTATCTTTTTCTGAGACTAGGTACTGACCTAACATAATCAGATGGTGTGCTTTCGTCGTAAATCGGACACTGTGGTGGGATTAACAACAAGTTTATCTTTAAAATGGTGTAAAATACTTGTATGTTTGAGGAATTTTAATTATGAGATTTCTGTTGTTTGAATTTGGCGCCCTGCACTTTCACTGGCTGTTGTCAAGTCGATCCCGTTAACGGGTTCTCAGCCGTAAGAACATTAAGAATGATAATGTAGTCCAATTGGTTCATGTTCCACGGTAATTGGTGTCAATGGATCTCGTTATCATGAAACTTTCATAATCCTAACATGGAATATTGTTTGTCAGTTTCCATAAAACTATGCATTAAGAGTAATGCAACAGTTACTTATCATTTGAGCAGTTGTATCAATTGATAGTTAGATCATTGTAATGACATGAATAGACAGTCATTTCAGATGTAATGTGTGAATTGCATTTTGAAATGGTAATACTTTGATGTTAAGTTGTGTCATTTTKAACAGGTGMTTTTAGTTCAATGAACAAATGATCTTAGCTTTATGTGTATTGTATCCAAGCAACTGGAAAAAGTGTTAGAGTTTTGAAAAATGTGCATTTTGATCATCGGTTGTGAGTTTTTGGTGTCTATTAAGTTTTGAAGAAAGAACCGAACCATCAAGGTTCCGAACAAGTGACAAGATGATTGTAAAAAACTGTAAACACGATACTTGTGGGGACCAGAAAGTCCCTAAACTAACAAATATGTGACCAGATGGGGATATTTTGTATTAGGTCAAATTGGCTATTTAGATTGGGGGTTTATGAAAGGTTAAATTAGTTTTCGGGTTAGAATTAGGTTTGGGGGTAGGAAGTAGGGTTATTTAGGGTTAAGGTTAGCGTTTATGGGCATGTTAGTGTTAAGGTTAAGGGTTAGGGTAAGGGTTAAGATAGGGGTTAGGGTGTTAGGGGTTAGGGAAAATAGGGAAAATGAATGGGACTGCATTGTGTGTGCCAAAGTTTAGCTTATTCAAGACTGTGTGTGTGTGTGTAATGTGGTGTGTTTTGTGTATATGTGTGTGTGTGTGTTCACTCACATTTTTGCCTAAGAACACAGCCAAGACCACAAAGAATGTTACCCCCGGTGGCGCAGTTGGTCTAGGGCACTGCATCGGAGTGCTAGCTGCGCCACACAGAAGTCTCTGGGTTCACGCCCAGGCTGGGCCTGGGTTTCCGCGCCCCAGGCTCTGTCGCACCGGGAGATTCGTGGGCGACGCACAATTGGCATAGCGTGTCTTCCCGGGTTGGGAGGGTCTTGTGGTCCGATTAGGAAGGGTTTGCGCCCGTAGGATATCTCTTAGTGTCTCAGTATGTTAAAAAAAAAAAAAACATGCTAATAAAATGTATGCACTCTAACTGTAAGTCGCTCTGATAAAGATGCGTATCTGCTAAACGACCTAAAACTGTAAATTATATTCCACAGCGTTCAGGACACAAAGAGAGAATATCCCAGCCGATCAGTGAACATGAGAGTAATTTCCCTCAGCGATCAGTGACACAGAGAGTATATCCAAGCGATCAGTGACCAGAAGAGTAATTCCACAGTGATCAGTTGACACAGAGAGTTTATTTCCCACAGCGATCAGTGACACAGAGAGTATATTTCCGCGATCAGTGACACAGAGAGTATATTCAAATTATCACAGCGATCAGTGACAACAGAGAGTATTTGCACAGTGATCAGTGCCACAGAAGAGTTTATTCCAGCACCAGCCGATCAGTGACAGCAGAGAGTATATTCCATCACAGCGATCAGTGACACAGAGAGTATATTCCACAGCGATCAGTGACGCAGAGAGTATATTCACAGCGATCAGCTGACACAGAGAAGTTTTCCAGCAACCAGCGATCAGTGAACCGAGAGTATATTCCACAGCGATCAGTGACATGACAGAGAGTATATTCCCACAGCTATCGAGTGACAACAGAGAGTATATTCCACAGCGATTCAGTGACACAGAGGAGTTTATCTCACAGCGTCGAGTGACACAGAGAGTTTATTCCGCCACCTCCAGCTCTCTTGGCTTCTCATGCCTACTCAAAACACAATGTTTCTCTAAGCCTCCAGATAGTAGATGAAAGATACAGACACCACATTGGCCAGTTTACTTTAAACAGCCCTCTGGTGGGATTTCACTAATCTATGCCATGTCCCCCCTTTTACTGGTCCCATGATTCCAGCCACACTTCAAGGCTAGAGAGTGATGCTCCATGTGCTGTTAATAAACCCAGCAGGGAGACAGCAATCTTTCTTTTTTCTTCCTCTGCACATGGCTTCTCTCCCTATTCCTTAATAAATGCATCTGAACTAAAACGATACGTGGGTGGGTATCCTAATAAGACATAGTGGTGGGGTATCCTATAAAGACATTAGTGGGTGGGTATCTATTAAGACATAGTGGGTGGGGTATCTAATACAGACAATAGTGGGTGGGGGTATCTATAGACATAGTGGTGTGGGGTATCTATTAAGACATTAGTGGGTGGGGGGTATCTATAAGACATAGTGGGTGGGGTATCTATGAAGACATAGTGGGTGGGGTATCTATAAGAGACATATAGTGGGTGGGGTATCTATAAAAAAAACATAGTGGGTTGGGGTATCTATAAAGACATAGTGGGTGGGTATCTATAAGACATAAGTGGGTTGGGTATGCTATAAGACATAGTGGGTGGGGTACATTCTATAAGACGATAGTGGGGGTGGGGTTCTATAACATAGTGGGTGGGGGTATCTAATAAAACATAGTGGATGGGGTACTATAGACATAGTGGGTGGGGTATCTATAAGACCATAGGGGTGGGGTAATATTCTATAAGACAAATAGTGCTTGGGGTATCTGATAAGACATAGTGGGTGGCGGTATCTAATCAAGACATACGTGGGGGGTATCTATAAGCATAGTGGGTGGGGTATTATAAGACGTAGTGGGGGTGGGGTAACTATAGATGTAGTGGGTGGTGGAGTAACTATAAGGATTGGTAGTGGTGGGGTATCTATAAGACATAGTGGGCTGGGTATCTATAAAACATAGTGGGTGGGGTAACTATAAGATGTAGTGGTGGGGGTACTATAAGCATAGTGGGGGGTGGGGGTCATCTATAAAACAAGTGGGTGGGTGTATCTATAAAGACATAGTGGGGTGAGGTTCCTAACAAAGATATAGTGGGTGGGTATCTATACGTGGGCTGGGTATCTATAAGTGGCGGGTATCTTATCTATAAGTGGGTGGGTGTCTATAAGTGGGTGGGTTGTCTATAAGTGGCGGGGTATCTATAAAGTGGGCGGGGTATCTATAGTGGGGGTGGGTGTTCTATAAGTGGGCGGGGTATCTATAAGTGGGCGGGGTATCTATAAGTGGGTGGGGTTGTCCCTATAAGTGGGTGGGGGTTCTATAGTGGGGCGGGTATCTATAAGTGGGCGGCGGGGATCTAATAGTGGGTGGGGTGTCTATAAGTGGGCGGGGTATCTATAAAGTGGGGCGGGGTATCTAAAGTGGGTGGGGTGTCTATAAAGTGGGCGGGTGTCTATAAGTGGGCGGGGTATCTATAAGTGGGTGGGGGTATCGTATAAGCGTAAGTGGGTGGGGTATCTTATAAACATAGTGGATGGGGTACTATACGACATAGTGGTGGGGTACTATAAGGACGGTTATAGTGGGCTGGGGTATTAAGTGGGGTGTATAAGAATAGTGGGTGGGGGTATCTAAATTGGAAAACACATAGTGGGTGGGATTCTAAACAAGTGGTGGTATCTATAAGACATAGTGGGTGGGGTATCTATAAGACATAGTGGGTGGGGTATCTATAAGACTAGTGGGTGGGGTATTATAATGTAGTGGGTGGGTCAACTAATAAGATGTAGTGGGTGGGGTATCTATACGACATGTGGTGGGGTAGTGGGTGGGGGTATCTATAAAACATAGTGGGTGGTAACTATAAGATGTAGTGGGTGGGGGTATCTATAAGACATAGTGGTGGGGTTATCTATAAAACATAGTGGGTGGGGTATCTAATAAGACATAGTGGGTGAAGGTATTCTACCAAGATATAGTGGGGTGGGGTATCTATAAGTGGGGCGGGGTATCTATACGTGGGCGGGGTAATCTTATAAGTGGGTGGGTGTCTATAAGTGGGTGGGGTGTCTATAAGTGGGCGGGGTAATCTATAAGTGGGCGGGTATCTTAGTGGGTGGGGTGTCTTATAAGTGGGCGGGGGTATCATAGTGGGGGGGTATCCTATAGTGGGTGGGGTGTCTATAAAGTGGGTGGGGTGTTCTTAAGTGGGCGGGTACTATAAGTGGTGGGTATCCTATAGAGTGGGTGGGTGTCTATAAGTGGGCGGGGTACTATAAGTGGCGGGGTATCTATAAAGTTGGGTGGTGTGTCTATAGTGGGGGCCGGGGTGTCTATAAAGTGGGCGGGTATCTATAAGTGCGGTGGGGTATCATAAGACATAGTGGGTGGGTATCTATAAGACATAGTGGGTGGGTACTATAAAACATAGTGGGTGGGGTATCTATAGTGGGGGGTGTCTATAAGTGGGCGGGGTATCTAATAAGTGGGGGTGGGGTCTCTATAAACATAGTGGGTGGGGGTACTATAAAAATAGTGGGTGGGGTAGCTATAACACATAGTGGGTGGGGTATCTATAAAACTAGTGGGTGGTATCTATAGACATAGTGGGTGGGGTATCTATAAGACATAGTGGGTGGGGTATCTATAAGACATAGTGGGTGGGGTATTCCTATAAAAGCATATGGGTGGGGTATCTTATAAGACATAGTGGGGGGTGGGGTATCTACCAAGACATAGTGGGTGGGGTATCTATAAGACATAGTTGGGGGGGTATCTATAGAGACATAGTGGGTGGGTTCTATAAGACATAGTGGGTGGGTTCTAATAAGACATAGTGGGTGGGGTATCTATCAAGACGCGAATTTAAGGTGGGTGGGGTATCTATAAACATAGTGGGGTGTCTATAAATCATAGTGGGTGGGGTATCTTATAAGACAAAAGTGGGTGGGGTATCTATAAGAATATTGTGGGTGGGGTATCTACAGACATAGTGGGTGGGGTGATCTATAAGACATAGTGGGTGGGGTATCTAATATAAGCACATAGTGGGTGGGGTATCATAAGACATAGTGGGTGGGGGTATCTATAAGACATAGTGGGTGGGGTATCTATAAGACAGTAGTGGGTGGGGTATCTATTAAGACATAGTGGGTGGGGGTATCTATAAAGACATAGATGGGTGGGTATCTATGAAGACAATAGTGGGTGGGGTATCTATAAGACATAGTGGGTGGGTATCTACAAGACATTAGTGGGTGGGTGTATCTATAAGACATAGTGGGTGGGGATCTATAAAATAGGTAGGGTGGGGTATCTATAAATAAAGAGAATATAGTGGGTGGGGTATCTATAAGACATAGTGGGTGGGGTATCTATAAACATGTGGGTTGGGGTATCCTATAAACATAGTGGGTTGGGGTATTATAAAACAATAATGTGGGTGGGGTAATCTATAAGACACTAGTGGGTGGGGTATCTATAAAAAAACATAGTGGGTGGGGTATCTATAAAACATAGTGGGTGGGGTACTCTATAAGACCTAGTGGGTGGGGTATCTTAAAGACATAGTGGGTGGGGTATCTATAAGACAATAGTGGGTGGGGTATCTATAAGAAGGAAGACATAGTGGGTGGGGTATCCTTAAACATAGTGGGATGGGGTATCCTATAAAGACATAGTGTTGTGGGGTAATCTATAAAGACATAGTGGGGTGGGGTAACTATAAAGACATAGTGGACCAGGCAGTTGTTTATATTGTGATTACATTGTGCTTTAAGCTGGGTAGAGAGGCATCACAGCCATCAGCGGGCTTTAATACGAAGCAGCGGGATAGATGGGGTACTGGAACCTAAATGACCAATGGAAGGTAGTTTTAAATGGGTGGTTTTTATTCGTGTGGACATTGCAGTTCATCATCGTATTGGTGTGTGTATCTCTGTTCTCAGATGTTGACAGCTCCGGCAGGTCTTGTGCCAAGTTTTGCTTGCGAGCAGAGTTGAAGGGAGGAGGATGTAGAGGTTTATATTAAAACTGACAACATTAAAATGGAGAGGAGGCTTATTTACCTGCAAAATGCTGCAACCTTAGTCCCTCCCGCTCCTCTCCTATTCTAATCCGTCTTCTGTCCGTCTGTCTCTCTCTTGCTCTCTCGTCAGTCTCTCTCTCTCTCAGGTCTCTCTCTCCGGTCCTCTTCTCTCCTCGCTCCTCCTCGTCTCGTCCACTCCTCGTCCTCTCATCGTCTCTTCTCTCATCCGTTTCTCTTCTCTCCCTCTCTCTCTGCTCTGCTCTGTATTGTATCTGTGTCTGTCTGTCTCCCTCTCTGTCTCTCTCTGTCTCTCTCTCTGTCTCTCTCTCTCTGTCTCTCGGTATCTCTCTCTCTCTGTGTCTTTGGAATCGTCTCAGTCAGGTGGTGTCAGAACCAATAGGATCTAATGATTATCTGATACATTAATGTAACATGAGGAATTGCTATTTATTCATTGACTTGCATCTCTTTAATTGTATTAGTGAGTTTAATTTAATTGTATTAGTATTTGAGTATAGCGAATGCCTGAGGGACAATTACGCACATAACATACACTACATGACCAAAAGTATGTGGAGACCTGCTTGTCAAACATCTTATTCCAAAATCATGGGCATTAAAACTGAGTTGGTCCCTCCTTTGCTGCTGTAACAGACTCCACTTTCCTAAGAAGGCTTTCCTCTAGATGTTGGAAAATCGGTGCTGGCATTTGCTTCCATTCAGCAACAAGAGCATTAGTGAGGTCCGGCACTGATGTTGGGCAATTAGGCCTGGCTTGCAGTCGGCGTTCCAATTCACCCAAAAGGTGTTCGATAAGGTTGAGGTCAGGGCTCTTTGCAGACCAGCCAAGTTCTACCACACCGATTTCAACAAACCATTTCTCTATGGACCACACTTTGTGCACGGGGTATTTTCATGCTGAGACAGGAAAAGGCCTTCCCCAAACTGTTGCCACAAAGTTGGAAGCACAGAATCGCCTAGTATGTCATTGTGTGCTGTAGCGTTAAGGTTTCCCTTCACTGGAACTAAGCGGCCTTGCCCGAAGCATGAAAAACAGCTCCTGACAATTGTTCCTCCTCCACCAAACKTTACAGTTGGCATTATGTATTGGTGCAGGTAGCATTCTCCTGGCATTTGCCCCAACCCAGATTTGTCCGTCAGAATGCCAGATGGTGAAGCGTGATTGATCACTCCAGAGTCCAATGGCGGCGAGCATGCGGCTACTCGGCCACGGAAACCCATTTCATGAAGCTCCCTACGAACATGTCTTGTGCTAAAGTTGCTTCCAGAGGGAGTTTGGAACTTGGTAGTAAGTGTTGCAACTGAGGACGGGCAATTTCTACGTGCTACGCGCTTCAGCAATCGGTGGTACCGTTCTGTGATCWTGTGTGGCTTACCACCTCGCGGCTGAGCCGTTGTTGCTCCTAGACATTTCCACTTCACAATAAATTAACTTACAGTTGACCGGGGCAGCTTTAGGAGGGCCGAAATTTTCCGAACTGACTTGTTGGTAAGGTGGCATCCCATGACGGTGCCATGTTGAAAACCACTGAGCTCTTTAGTACGGGCTATTTTACTACCAATGTTTGTCTATGAAGACTGCATGGCTATGTGCTTGATTTTATACACCTGTCAGCAATAGCCAAATCAAATAATTTGAAGGGGTGTCCACATACTATTGTATATATTGTGTAGTTTCTAAAAGCAAGAGTTTAAATGGAGGTGATGTTGTCTTGTATCCAGTGAGGCAGAAGAAAGGAAAGGCTRCAACAAAAGTGTCCCGGTTTAACTAGGAGAGATGAACTGCTAATGACATCATCCATCAACAGGGATATGGTGGGACGTCAGGGTGTGTGTGTGTGTATGTGTGTGTATGTGTGTGTGTGGGTGTGTGTGTGTGGTGCAACAGCAAAACGTCACTTCTAGCGACAAATCAAGGAACCAATAGCGGGCTTCACTGAAAAATTGCTGGCAACATCTCACGGCTACATAGGAATGGGCGAAGACCCCTGATGACCAGATCCGTCATCTGTCGCTGTAGCTGTTGCAGTGGCCACACGGCTGTGCTATCACGAGCGGGGTGTGATAAAGCACCGCTTACAGGTGTCCTCAGTGAGCGTTTGTGTGGGGGTGTGTGTGTATGTGTGTGGTGTATGTGTGTGTGTTTGTGTGTGTGTGTGTGTGTGTGTGTGTGTGAGTGAGTGAGTGAAGTGAGTGAAGTGATGAGTGAGTGAGTAGTGAGTGAGTGAGTGAGTGAGTGAGTAGGTGAGTGATTGAGCTCCCACTCTCAGCTCCAAACTCCACAACCTCCCACCTCCCCACTCAGCACCCAATCCCCACTGCACACACCCCAACTCCCATCTCTCTAATTCCCCTCACTCAACACCAACCCCCCACTTCACACCCATTCCCCACTCTCAACTCCCACTCACACACCCACTCCCCACTCCTACTCCCCACTCTCAACCTCCCCACTCACACACCCACTCCCCTCTCTCACACCCCAACTCCCACACTCTCACACCCAACTCCCCACTCTCAAACTCCCCACTCACACACAACCACTCCCCACTCTCAGCCTCCCACTCAGCACACCAAATCCCCACTCGACACCAACTACCTCACTCACGCAACCAACGCCCCACTCAGCACACCCAACTCCCACACTCTCACCCACCACTCTCTCCGCTCACACACCCCAACTCGCCGCTCCACCCCAACTCCCTGCTCTCACACTCCATCTCCTCAACTCACACACTCCATCTCCCCATACACACCCAACATCCCCACTCACACCCATCTCCCCACTTCACAACCAACTCCCCACTCGTCACATCCACATCTCCCCACTCTCACACCCATCTCCCCACTCTCACACCCAATCCCCACTCTCACACCAATTCCCCACCTCTCAACCCAACTCCCATATCTCACACCCAACTCCACACTAGCACAACCACAACTCCCCACTCACACACCCACACTCCCCACTCACACCATCCAACTCCCCACTCTCCACACCCACATCCCCACTCCTCACAACCCATACTCTCACACCACACACCCATCATCCCCACTCTCACACCCAACTCCCCGCTCTCAACCAACTCCCCCACTCCACACACCAACTCCACTCACATCACCCAACTCCCCACTCTCACACCAACTCCCCACTCTCACACCATCTCCCCACTCACACACCCAACTCCACACCTACACTCACCAACATCACTCACACCCACTCTCCACCAACCCCCAACTCCCCTCTCACACACCATCTCCCACTCTCACACCAACTCCCGCTCTCACACCATCTCCCACTCTCCACACCCATCTCCCACTCACACACCCAACCCCTACTCTCACACCCATCTCCCCACTCTCCACACCCAACTACCCCATATCTCACACCCAACTCCCGCTCTCACACCCAACTCCCCACCTCTCACCACCCATCTCCCCACTCTCACCAACCCAACTCCCACTCTCACACCCATCCCCCACTCTCACACCCAATCCCCATTTCTCACACCAACTCCCCGCTCTCCACACCCAAACTCTCCGCACTCTCCCACAACCCATCTCCCATCTCCACCCAACATCCCCACTCACAACCCAATCCCCACCTCACACACCCAATCCCCACTCTCACACCCATTCTACCCCACTCAACACCCACTCCCCATCTTCACACCCAACTCCCGCTCTAACCAATCCCACTCTCCCCCAACTCCCACTCACTCACACACAACTCCCCGCTCTCACGACACAACTCCCCACTCTCAACACCCAACTCCCCACTCACTCACACACCAACAATCCCCGCTCTCACACCCACTCCCGCGTCACACACCCATCTCCCCACTCTCACACCCAACCTCCCCACTCTCACACCCATCTCCCCACTCACTCACACACCCCAACTCCCCACTTCACACCAACTCCCCACTCTCACACCCATCATCCCCACTCACTCACTCCACACACCCAACTCCCACTCTCACACCCAACTCCACCACTCTTCACACCCAACTCCCCACTCCACCACCAATCCCCACTCTTACACCCATCTCCCACTCACACACACCCATCCCCACTCACACACCTGGCCCCACTATTTAGTTCATCTGTAGTTATGAGAATGCTCTCCACAAGTCATTGCCCCTTACAGTCAAACTTGTGTATATTTATCAAAAGTAACTTTGCAGTAACTTGGTGATTTAGGAGACATTATTCAAGCTTAATGTAATCATCCAATGCTATATATGATGCAACAGCAGGTCTGCAGTCTATCAGACTGTGCACATTCATTCATGTGCGTCACAGCACAAAGATACGATATACCTGAACTCTCTGAAACCAGCATTTTCGTCACACATTATTGTATTAGAGGCTTCCAAGGCTGATCCCTTACCAGAATTGACCTAGTAATACCCCTCATCACAGTCCCCAGGGTCATAGTGTGTGGCCGTTAATCTCTCTCTCTCTATTTTCACCTCTAGAGGTTTAATTACCGTTACATTGTGTATGAAGTAGCCTTTAAGCCATCATTTGCTTTGGCTAGTGACTAACGCGTTTCTATGAAACGCTACTTGATTATGGTCTATAAATGCAGAAGGATTAATTGTGTAATTATCTTCATTTCCATGAGCGATGTGGCATTAGCAACACAATATTTACTCCTGGGCCCGCTGCACAGCTCACAGCCATTAGAGGTCAGACGAACACACACAACACACACACACACACACACACACACACACACACACCACACACACACACACACACACACACACACAACACACACACACACACACACACCACACACACAAGTTGACTCCGCTGAGGCTTTATCGTGAGGGAAAGTGTCTGCTTCTTGTCCATTTGAATTGTTGCTTATGTTGTTGTTGTTGTTTGTGGTTGTTGTGTTGTTGTTGTTGTTCTTTGGAGGTTGCCGTTCCTCTTGCCCTATGGCCAGGACACACGGCCAGGCTGCTCGTGTGTGTGTGTGTGTGTGTGTGTGTGTGTGTGTGTGGTGTGATGTTGTGTGTGTGTGTGTGGTGTGTGTGTCGTTGTGCGTGTGAGCTGTGTGTGTGTGTGTGTGTGTGTGTGGTGTGTGTGTGTGTGTGTGTGTGTGTGTGTGTGTGTGTAAGTGTGCGTGTGTCTGTGTTCCCTCAGGAAGTATCTGGGCAGTAGTAGGTGAGATCCCCATCTGTGGCTCTGTTTAGGAACCATGGAATAGTAACTATGTCAGTTTGCTAGTATGCAACTCCAGCTATTTTAGGCTCTATTTAGGGAATAGGAAGCCTTTGGCCAAATGTATTACACCATGCCATATACAGTGAAAAGGGAGCCATTCCCGACTTAACCAGACACTGTATTTTAACTCTAATGATCTTCATATATGACCAGCAGTACATTGCAATACATCATATTTCCCCTAGATAACCCACGAAATCACTCATATACAACAATGTAATCATGCATACGCTAATATACACTTGTGTACAGATAGATACATGTCCTGGCCAGAATTATCATAGATCAGCTGTCAACAGCTGTGGCCAATGGGCTGTTTAAAAAAWAWAAAAAAAGTCTATCAATTGTCTATCCTCGA
Organism: Salvelinus sp. IW2-2015; assembly: GCF_002910315.2. NCBI lineage: Eukaryota > Metazoa > Chordata > Actinopteri > Salmoniformes > Salmonidae > Salvelinus > Salvelinus sp. IW2-2015. The sequence continues at coordinate 65,060 of NW_019943870.1, forward strand.
CAACTACTGTGATTATTATTATTTGACCATGCTGGTCATTTATGAACATTTGAACATCTTGGCCATCTTCTGTTATAATCTCCACCCGGCACAGCCAGAAGAGGACTGGCCACCCCTCATAGCCTGGTTCCTCTCTAGGTTTCTTCCTTGGTTTTGGCCTTTCTAGGGAGTTTTTCCTAGCCACCGTGCTTCTACACCTGCATTGCTTGCTGTTTGGGGTTTTAGGCTGGGTTTCTGTACAGCACTTTGAAATATCAGCTGATGTACGAAGGGCTATATAAATCAATTTGATTTGATTTGATTTATCATCAAACCGACATGAGGATGTAAATTAGGTTGGGTGAARGATGCATAGGTAACAACATGGACTGCGTCCCAAATTGCACCCTATTCCCTATATGATGCATTAGTTTTGACCAGTGCCCAAAGTCCACTATGCAGGGMARAGGGTGGCATTTGTGTAAGCAATTCGTGTCTATTTTCACAATAACCTGTGATACTGTGTTTGGCATTTGGGACACAGACATGGTATCTATCAAGTATAATGTGATGTGAAACAGATTTGCCCATTGAAGTGCTGTCTGCTGTGGCATTTGAGAAACAGCCTGTGATGAATGATGTGAGATATCTGCAGAGATGCTTGGCAAGCCATGACAAGATCTGATTATACATAACACAGAAACCCAGTGGAGAATCTGTCCCACCAGAGACTCTAACGTAGTCAGTCATCATACCAGAGGGATAGAAGCTCTGCATATGACTACCATGTATAGTAAACACGACTGTCCYAATGGCACCCTATTCCCTATGTACAGGTGTAGTATCTTCATTTGAGTCAGTTTGCAATAGCAGGAAAATAATCCTGCAGCAACAGAACATTWGAATTGTTATGTGGATTATAATTAATGGACATTTTTGTAGGGGTGAATATATGTTTTTTTGTAAGGGAAAGACAAGTCTGTAATCTCAAAGTGGATATTACAAACTTCAGAAGCCTTTTTAGAATTTGAACTTACTACACGTTTTAAATGTTCTGCGTTGCAGGAAAGGAATCCTGCAGCAGCGTGATCAAATTAAGATCCTACATCTGTAGTGCATTACTTTTGAACGGTGCCCATATGGCTCTGGTTAAAAGTAGTGCACTATGTAGGGACTATGTGCTCCCGAGTGGCGCAGTGGTTTAAGGTAATGCATCTCAGTACAAGTGGTGTCACTACAGTCCCTGGTTCGAATCCAAGCTGTATCACATCTGGAAGTTATTGTGAGTCCCATAGGGCTGCGCACAATTGCCCGAGCATCGGCTGGGGTAGACCGTCCTTGTAAGTAAGATTTTGTTCTTATTAACTGACTTGCCTATTTAAATTATATATTTTCTTTTTTAAATCTTGTTTTTTATTTATTACAAAGGAGAAATATTCATGGTGACCATTTTGGGGATATGATAGGAGCATGACCTGTGCGTTAKACCCCTGAAAGGGGGAAATATAGAGATAAATCACATGGAGATGTACTGTAGTCACGTAATGAGGCCGCTGGGAAGCCCAGGAGCCCCTAAAGGAATTCCTAGATATTAACAATCAACCTCAGATCAGACACCAATAGAGCACACAGATCGCATTATCAACATTCAGATAAATCAATAGTATATTAAGGGCTATATAAATACATTTGATGTGATTTGATTTGTATTACCCACTGGTACACATTATGATACTGTATTATTATTTGGTTATTATTAAGGCACTTTTAATTCCGTTCTATCATACTAGCTGGAATTGTATAACGTTAAAATGTTATGACTTACGACAACACATGCAGAACCATATGATCCAAANGTTAAAATGTTATGACTTACGACAACACATGCAGAACCATATGATCCAAAGAACCTGTTGAGTCCTTCAATGGTTCTTTGCAGTTCAAAAAAGGCTGTGTTCCTCTTTAAGTGATAATTAACATGTCTGGGCTGTGGCTCATTAGAATATTTTGGGGCGTGGTTTTCGCACAGCWCTTTTTGTGCAACCATAMGTAAGAGTGTCCTTCCAGTTGRTGTAATCTGATGTATTATGCCATGAGAAATGATTATGGCCACTTCTAGTTATGGGCAACATATGGCTTTATGTCTTTTGAGAATGTTTGGAAATTTTCTAAAGGACCAAAAGCTGACCCAAACTTGGTGCACACTTTGGGTTTTTGCTCTAGCACTACACAGCTGATACAACTAATCAACTCATCATCAAACTTTGATTATTTAAATCAGCTGTGTAGTGCTAGGGCAAAAACTAAGAATGTTCACCCGGGGGGAGCCTCAGGACTGACTTCTGAAAACCCTGTTCCCCTTAGAACCTTACGAGCATGATTCTTTATAGAATCTTAAAAAAAAAAAGAAGTTACACGACATTCACTATGGTTACATGTCGAACAACCATTACTTGGCACTGTGTATAAAACAATGTCTTAGGACAAGGTCCAACACAGCTACGTGATGACGCAATAGTGTGTTGAAGCCAGAGAGCCACTTGTGGTGAGTCACCACTGAATCAATGAGGCTTCCATCCCAAATAGCCTTCTGTTTCCTACATGACACCCTGTTTCCTACATGGCACCCTGTTTCCTACATGGCACCCTATTTCCTACATGGCAACCTATTTCCTACATGGCACCCTATTTCCTACATGGCACCCTGTTTCCTACATGGTACCCTGTTTCCTACATGGCACCCTGTTTCCTACATGGCACCCTGTTTCCTACATGGCACCCTGTTTCCTACATGGCACCCTGTTTCCTACATGGCACCCTTTTCACATGGCACTCTGTTCTTACTAATCATGTGGTACCCTGTTTCCTACAAAATGGCACCCTGTTTCCTACATGTCTACCCTGTTTCCTACATGGACCCTGTTTCCTACATGGCACCCTGGTTCCTACATGGTCCACCCTGTTTTCCTACATGGCACCCTGTTTCCTACATGGCACCCTTTTCCTACATGGTACCCTGTTTCCTACATGGCACCCTATTTCCTACATGGTGGCCCTGTTTCCTACATGGACCCTGTTTCCATATGGCAACCCCCTGTTTTCCTACATGGAGAGTAGGTGCCATTTGTACTCAGCCATAATGTGGTATTGGTTCCAGTGGTCACATTGTTCTAAGTGTTTATAGAATACTAGAACTCCAATGTTTAAATCCATCTTACAGGAAGCTAATAAGGCTGCTTGTCAATACACTTAAGAGTCTCTGATGTGAACTAGACATCAATTCTAGTGTAGTATTGATTTCAGTAATGTACGTTTAACGTTTCGTACGGGTTGAGCTTTCAATTAATATCATATAGCTATCCTCAAAACTTTGTCTAAACCTGATATAAGCAAATCACCAACAGACAGTTTAAAAAAAGAGAGAGCAATGCCAAAGGTAATCATCAGCCTGGCAGGCRAGACTATGSCAAAAGTGACAGAAACATTGAAAAWAAKGTGTTTAATAAAGGTGAWAAGCCTTAAATRTCTGATGAAAATGTCTTGGTATAGTTATTTAAATAATTCACAGTATTCGGTTGGTAAATGAGCATCGTTACTCCTCTTTSACTGTTGAGGACGTTGAGGTGATTTCTTCAACAGGTCAGACCAGAAGAGCGCTTGGGTGGAAGTTAGCCTGTTGCCAGGCAACCAACGGCATCTAGTGCCATGGTGTCGCTAGGTAAGGAGGAGTGATACAGTGATCAGTGAGCCTTTGTGTCTCCAGAGAAAAGGCCCATTTGAAATGGTTATACAAGTGAAAGGGAGAAATGTGACAAGATCCACTTAATGCACTCTTCAGTCACAACCTGTTCAGAGAACAGCCCTGAACAAGGTCCGTCCTTGCTGGTAATTGCAGAGTYGGGSTAAATTCCACCTACATTACAGTTAGTGAAGGGATTGAATTGCAGTCCTATGGAGAAATTCCATGTCCAATTCAGCTGACAGGAATTTAAATGGAATTGATCCCAACTCTRAAATTGTGTATATCTGTCTGTAATAAAGCCCTTTCGTGGGGAAAAACTCATTCTGATTGTCTGGGCCTGGGCCTGGCTCCCCAGTGGGTGGACCTGGCTGCCAGGTGGGTGGAAAAACTCATTCTGATTGTCTGGGCCTGGGCCTGGCTCCCCAGTGGGTGGACCTGGCTGCCAGGTGGGTGAG
>NW_019943870.1:70639-71721 GCF_002910315.2 Salvelinus sp. IW2-2015
TGGGAAAGTAATTTTGCGTTGAAAGTTGATAAACTTGTAAACTCACTTTTGAGAAAATGGCCTTTGAGTGTTTTGGTACTACTATTGGAGAGCCCATCTTTGTCTACACCCATTCAGCATCGTTTATACCTTCTTAAACTTWAGCCGCACCCATCTCTTTAAGGGTTGGTCAGAATGCACTAACAACAGCAGTCAAGCACCCGAGCTAACTTGCTAGCTACTTCCAGACATCTAAGTGAGAGAGAGAACAGCTCACAGAACATTACTCACACTAACAGAGCTGGTTAGAGTGTTATGTTATCCAGAGCRTTGGTGACTGCAACTGAAACTGTGCTGTTAGATTGTCCGTTCCAAATTTAGAGCGTTTCGCGTTCAGAGCGCACACCGGATGCTCTGGACGATGAGTTTACTGACACCGGCCATATTCAACGGGTGTTGAGCGTTCATAAATTCATCAGTTATTCTGCGCTCTCTGGCACACTCAGACGAGAGTGCTCTGAAACCGGAGTAGATGGCCAGACTGAATTTACGAATGCACCCGAAATGGTTACTTGCTGGAGTCTGTGACAATTTTTTTGGTCTTCCTCTGACGCCGCTTAGCATATAGGTCCTGGAAGGCAGGAAGCTTGGCCGCAGTGATRTACTGAGCTGTACGCACTACCCTCTGTAGTGCTCCATGCACCATGCTCTCGATGGTGCAGCTGCAGAACCTTTTGAGGATCTGGGGACCCATGCCAAATCTTTTTAGTCTCCTGAGGGAGAAAAGGTGTTGTTGTGCCCACCATAACTGTCTTGCTGTGTTTTACTGCCAACCTACAAAGCATTACATGGGCTTGCTCCTACCTATCTTTCCGATTTGGTCCTGCCGTACATACCTACACGTACGCTACGGTCACAAGACGCAGGCCTCCTAATTGTCCCTAGAATTTCTAAGCAAACAGCTGGAGGCAGGGCTTTCTCCTATAGAGCTCCATTTTTATGGAATGGTCTGCCTACCCATGTGAGAGACGTAGACTCGGTCTCAACCTTTAAGTCTTTACTGAAGACTCATCTCTTCAGTGGGTCATATGATTGAGTGTAGT
>NW_019943870.1:71746-78307 GCF_002910315.2 Salvelinus sp. IW2-2015
CATGCTGGGTAAGACGGTGGGACTTGGAATCAAAAAGTAAAATCACTCAGAGAGTCGACACCTGAAGCAAAGCACCATCACACCACCTCCTCAGCCCACCATAAAGAAAGCATGTGGCGGTGAGGGGACCGAAGGTCTGTCTTCCTGCCGTCAGGAAGGTATAGCGAGAGAGGACAAGAGGTTATATGGACCAAATGTTGGCTTTAGGCTTTCTCCTTTGCCAAACAGTAACAATGTCTTACTGAGTATTTAAAATAATTTTATTTGATTTCCAAACTAACTTATGTTTTAATTCAATTAAGTTAAATATCGGGAGTACCTTCTCTTGTCCCTTAATCCGGTGGTTCTGTGTGATATTAAGGTATCTCGTCTAAAAAAGATTCTCCATCTTTCTCTCTTTCTTCTCGTCTCCTCCTCTATCAGAGGATGAGTACGCGAGAAGCGCTCGGTCTAAGACCCGACATATCATTCAGACTATACCCGGTGGCATGATGACTCCTTTGCTCGCTTGCGCTAAAAGAGGTCTGAGCCAGAGAGAATCCACCTGGCCCGTTAATGTGTGGACCAGCTGGAGGAGAAGCGCTGGTCGTTCGTGCCTCATTCATAGTCGCAAGTTTCAAACTTGTTGGTCTGCCGGTTAAGGACCGCGAGGAAATGCGCTAAAATGGCACACAACCCCCGGTTAAGTTAGTTATCTGTAACGGTTAGCTAGCTAACGTGTAAATAGACATTATAAGTCAACAACATAGCTACCGATGTTTTTAAACGTTAAGTAAGTAAGTGCCCAAGTTCTTCTTTGCAAATTGACTAGATAATCTGCCTATTTCACACTTCTAGAAATATTGTAATATAATTGTTAAATTACTAGCTAGTCTAGATCACTGCACGTTTAAATTTGGTTCTGTTGCTTGTCATTTAAATATCCGGTAGCCAACTGTGGTCCGTGGTGCAAGAAAACATTCATTGTTTACAGACGTATCCCATTTCGTCTCAAGGACAAGGGTGGTTTAGCTGTCCTAAAGTTAAGTACATTTCCAAGAAGAAATCCTAAAACATTATTTTCAAGAATCCGCATTTTTCTTAACTTTTTTTTTAGGAGAAATAAGGAAAAACCTTAGAACATTTCCAATGACTTTCTCTGTTTAACTTTCTTCTTTAAGTGGTCTATAGTTAAGGAGAACATGGCAGTTGAGAATGAAATGATTCTTTAGAAGTTTCTGTGAATCCGAGCCCTGGTCCCCGCACAAGAATTGTTAAATCACGTCCACAAACACACGCACCCAACAAACGACACAATCAACAAATGTATTCTTGGAGGGCATGCAGCGTTTTCCACAAATCAAATCAAGTTTTTTTGTCACGTGCGCTGGAATACAACAGGTGTAAGACTTACAGTGAAATGCTTACTTACAGGCTCTAAGCCAATAGTGCGGGAAAAAAAAGGTATCGTGTGTGTGTGTGTGTGTGTGTGTGTGTGTGTGTGTGTGTGTTTTGTGTGTGTGTTGTGTGTGTGTGTGTGTGTGTGTTGTGGTGTGTGTGGTAGGTAAGTAAACGAAATTACACACAGTAAACATATAATCTTAACAATAACAGTAGCAAGGCTATATACAGACACCGGTTAGTCAGGCTTATTGGAGTAGTATGTACATGTAGGTATATGATGAAACAGAGAGAGCGCAGTAGCGTAAAAAGAGGGTTGGGCGGGTTGGTGGGACCACAATGCAGATCTTAAATGTTAAATTTGCTTTCAGTCTGAATATTGTTGAACTCCAGATTCCTGCTATGCCTTTATCAAAGCATCTTTCTAGCAGCATATGTAGTGTGTGTGTCATAGAGGTTGGTGACACCTTCATTTGGAGGACGGGCTAGTGGGAATGGCTGAGCGGAATAATGGAATGATATCAGTAACATCACCACATGGTTTCCATATGTTTGATGCCATTCCATTAATAATAAAAATGTATTTATAAAGCTTCTTACATCAGCTGATGTTTTTTTTTTAGGCTGTAACAGAAACCCAGGCCTAAAACCCCAAACAGCAAGCAATGGCAGGTGTAGAAGCACAAACAAAGCTATACGTGACATGCAGGCTGACTATTGGCTCGTTCCAGCCATTATTATGAGCCGCGTCCTCCCTCAGCAGCCTCCACTGTGTGTGGAAATACACATGAAGTTCTCTCTGATTATTCCACACAGGAGGGAAAACAGCCACTATTCATTGAGGCATTTCTCTTTTCAGTAAACGCGGCAACGGCAACCTTTCCTTTTCCCCAAACACCTGGATGAATTATTCAATAATCTGGGTTTTATCAGAAGCTGTCAGAAATGTCAGCCATTTTTAGGGATGCCTTGGATGTCCTGGGAGGGTATTGTCTGTCTACATGCCCGTGGTGAGGTTGGGGTGGTGTGTATCCCTCCAACACACACCACACACACAGCCACAACTCACGCGCACATCTCACACCACACACACGCACCACACACAGCACACTCACACACTACAGTATCACACACCACACACACACGGACGACACACACACACACACACACAGAGCATGCCACACACAGACACAGGTCACATCACAAACACAAACACACCAAACACAATGCCAGGTCTTCTGCTGCCCGCAGGACACAGCGATGAGAGAGCGGGTGCCTGCCCACAGTGGACAAGGCTGTTGCATTTCACACTACACTGAGAAAAATTATATCCTGAACAAAAATATAACGGCAGCCTATATAGGACACAAGCCGACCAGACAAGCTAATGCTTTTAGGCTCGCTTCGGCAAGCAAACACTGAAGCATGCATGAGAGCATCAGCTGTTCCGGAATGGCTGTGTGATACGCTATTCGTAGCTGATGTGAGCAAGACTTTAAACAGGTAAAGCTATTCACAAAGCCGTGGGGCCAGATTGATTACCCACGACGTGTACTCAGAGCATGCGCTGACCAACTGGCAAGTGTCTTCACTGACATTTTCAACCCCTCCTGACTGAGCCTGTAATACTTACATGTTTTCAATCAGAATACAATAGTCCCCTGTGCAAAAAAGCGATGGTAACCTGCCTAAATGACTACCGACCCCATAGCACTCATGTCTGTAGCCATGAAGTGCTTTGAAAGGCTGGTCATGGCTCACCAACACCATCATCCAACACCGAAACCTAGACCCACTCCAATTCGCATACCGCCCAAACAAATGACAGAATCTCAATCACAATCCACACTTCTTCTTTCAACCTGGACAAAAGGAACACTTGTGAGAATGCTGTTCATTGATTACAGCTCAGCGTTTAACACCATAGTGCCCACAAAGCTCATCACTAAGCTAAGGACCTGGGACTAAACGCCTCACTCTGCAACTGGATCCTAACTTCCTGACGGGCCGCCACGCTGATCCTAACATGGGGGCCCTCAGGTTGTGCTCCTTAGTCCCTCCTGTAACTCCCTGTTCACCACAACTTGTGTGGCAAGCACGACTCCAACACATCATTAGTTTGCTGATGACACAACAGTGGAAGGCTGATCACCGACAACAATGAGACCGTCTATAGGGAGGAGGTCAGATACCTGGCAGTTTGGTGCCAGGACAACAACCTTCCTAAACATGAGCAAGACAAACGTGCTGAATGTGGACTATAGGAAAAGGAGGGCCGCGAACTGGCCCCCATTCACATGACGGGGCTGTAGTGGAGTGGCTCGAGAGTTTTAAGATCCTTGGTGTCCATATCACCAACAAACTATCATGGTCCAAATCAAATCAAATTTATTTATATAGCCCTTCTTACATCAGCTGATATCTCAAAGTGCTGTACAGAAACCCAGCCTAAAACCCAAACCGCAAGCAATGCAGGTGTAGAAGCACGGTGGCTAGGAAAACTCCCTAGAAAGGCCAAAACAGGTAGAAGAAACCTAGAGAGGAACCAGGCTATGAGGGGTGGCCAGTCCTCTTCTGGCTGTGCCGGGTGGAGATTATAACAGAAGATGGCCAAGATGTTAATGTTCATAAAATGACAAGCATGGTCAAATAATAATAATCACAGTAGTTTGTCGAGGGTGCAGCAAGTCAGCACCTCAGGACTAAATGTCAGTTGGGTTTTTCATAGCCGATCATTAAGAGTATCTCTACCGCTCTGCTATCTCTAGAGAGTTGAAAAGAGCGGGTCTGGGAACAGGTAGCACGTCAGTGAACAGGTCAGGGTTCCATAGCCGCAGGCAGAACAGTTGAAACTGGAGGCAGCAGCACGGCCAGGTGGACCTGGGGACAGCAAGGAGTCATCATGCAGGTAGTCCTGAGGCATGGTCTTAGGGCTCAGGTCCTCTGAAGAGAGAGAGAGAAAGAGAAAGAGAGAAAGAGAGAATTAGAGAGATACTTAAATTCAAACAGGACACCGGATAAGACAAGAGAAGTACTCCAGATATATTAATTAATTGAATTAAAACATAAGTTAGTTGAAATCAAATAAAATTATTTAAATCCAGTAAGACCATTGTTAGTTTGGCAAAAACCTAAGCCAACATTTGTGTGTTACATCTTTTGTCCAACGGAAAAATAATTGCAAAAAAGGCAAATGACCTATGTAGCAAATTAGGCTAAAGTATCATTTGAGGGCTCACTAATGCAACAAAGTGAGCAGAAAGTAAACAAAGAAAAGCTCAGGTTGCCGGCGAGATACAATCTTCGGCAAATCATTCGCAGGAGATTCCTGCAAAAATTTATTTGATGTTAGAAATATAACTAGCCCCCTGTTAGAAATATAACTAGCCCCTGACACATAAACTACTGCAGCAATAAATACTGGAGGCTGAGACAGGAGGGGTCAGGAGACACTGTGGCCCCATCCGATGATACCCCGGACAGGGCCAAACAGGCAGGATATAACCCCACCCACACAGCCCCCACACACTAGAGGGAATTCTTCAACCACCAACTTACCATCCTGAGACAAGGCCGAGTATAGGCCCTCAAAGACTCCGCCACAGCACGACCAAGGGGGCGCCAACCAGACAGGAAGATCACGTCAGTGACTCAACCCACTCAAGTGACGCACCCCTCCTAGGGGACGGCATGGAAGAGCACCAGTAAGTCAGTGACTCAGCCCATGTAATAGGGTTGAGGCAGAGAATCCCAGTGGAGAGAGGGGAACCGGCGCCAGGCAGAGACAGCAAGGGCGGTTCGTTACTCCAGAGCCTTTCCGTTCACCTTCATACTCCTGGGCAGACTACACTCGACTTGATGTCGGACCACTTCTTTTTTACGGCGTCACTGTCCTTTGCTATACCTCCGACGGCAGAGACAGACTCGGCCACTCCCGCACATGCTTTCTTTTTGGTGTCTRCAGTGACCCCGCAGTTATCAAGTCTCCCCAACAGCAACCTTTTCCTGGCTGCCATTTCCTCCACCATCACTTCAAKCTCTTTTCTTGGTGATGTTTTYATTGCGCTTTCCTTGTTTATCCATTTTTGATTTTGATGTACAGTAGCTAACGTTAGTCTGGCTATAATGTGTGAAAAATAACGGGTTTTGTGTGTTTGTATAAAGGGTTCGCGAGCCAACTAAAACATTTTTATTCTCGAGACATAAAGCAAAAGAATTATGGAATGGAATGTAAATATCAACACTTTATTATAGTGGGCCAAATTCTATCATCCCTGTCACATAGGCTTGTTTATTAGTTTCAAGCATGTCACTAATGTCAATGGCACATAAGAAGATATTTACAAAGTTCTTAAGAAAGATATTTACGAAGTTCCTAAGAAAACTACGAATTCCTAAGAACATTTTGAGGAATTGCATTTACAAACTGTCTTATGAACTTCTTATTTTTTGTCTTAAGCAGCTTCTTAAKTTTTTTTCGTAAGTAATGTTTTGTGAATCCGGCCCCAGAAGTCCCCACAAGAATAGTAAACAAACTTTTATCAACTGGGGCCATTTTGTTAATCCTCACATGGTTAAATGCTATTTCTAGGGAGTTTCAARTCCGGGCTCTGGCTGGGCCACACATTCAGAGACTTGTCCCAAAGCCACTCCTGCRTTGTCTTGGCTGTGTGCTCAGGGTTGTTGTCCTGTTGGAAGGTGAACCTTCGCCCCAGTCTGAGGTCCTGAGCGCTCTGGAGCAGGTTTTCATCAAGGATCTGTCTGTACTTTCTCTCGATTCTGACTAGTCTCCCAGTCCTTCTTGTAGGTTTCCTTCCATCTTCTCTGCTCTGCTCCTCCCTATCTCTTCTCTCCTCCCTCTCTCTCTCCCATCTCTTCTCTCTCCTCTCTCTCCTCTCTCTCCTCTCTCTCTCTCTCTCGTCCTCTCTCTCTCTCTTACTCCTCTTATCTCTTCTCTCTCTCCTCTCTCTCTCTTCTTCTCTCTCTCTCTCTCTCCTCTCTCCTCCCCATCCCTCTCTCTCCCCTCTCTCTCCTCCCCATCTCTCTCTCTCTCTCCTCCCTCTCTCCTCCCACTCTCTTTCTCTCCTCTCTCTAATCTCCTCTCTCTCTTCTCTCTCTCTCTCTCTCTCTCTCCTCTCTCTTCTCCCTCTACTCTCTCTCTCTTCCTCTCTCTCCCCCCAT
>NW_019943870.1:85887-93185 GCF_002910315.2 Salvelinus sp. IW2-2015
CTCTCTCTCACTCTCTCTCCTCCCTATCATTCACTCACTCTCTTGTCTTCTCCCCCGACATTGCTCAAATGAATATGAGGTGAGGCGGCCTTGGTCAGGAAGGGAGACATTCTTTTCATTATCTAGGCAGGCATTTATCTGGGAGGGAGGGGTAGAAATAGGGAGGGAGGACAGGAGGTAAAGAAMGAGGGAGGGAGGACAGGAGGTAAAGAAAGAGGGAGCAAAGGAGGATGTGAGGCAGATAAAAGTATCTTAGAATAGGATTCATCAGAACACAGATAACAACCTTTGAAACATCGTTTTTTTCCCAACGGTTTCTCAGCTAGCAGCTAGGATACATTTTCGCAGAGCCGACGTCTGAGAACAACGCGCGTGTCGGAGGAAATTAACTTGTATATTTGGAGATGGGCTACAGGTGATGGATGACTCTGTGATGTCAGGATGTTTATCCCCTGAGCATGATAAACGGACTCACTCCTGAGTCTGCAGTATGGCAGACAGATAGACTAGGCCCTGGTATTAGGATGGTGATCATGTTGCGTAGCTGCAAAATAGCAAGGCAGAGGACAGAGTCACACAACATGATGACTAACACACTCATCAGGGATTGGCTCATCAACACTGTGACCTCTTGACCCCAGCCAGCCAAGAGCAGGGCAGTCCTGCTAGAGTGTTGGACTTGTAACCGAAAGGTTGCAAGATCGAATCCCTGAGCTGACAAGGTAAAATCTGTTGTTCTGCCCCTGAACAAGGCAGTTAGCCCACTGTTGCTAGGCTGTCATTGAAAATAAGAATTTGTTCTTAACTGACTTGCCTAGTTAAATAAAGGTTAAAAAATGACTAAAATGTACAGTAAATGTAATTAAGATGCCTGGCAACCTGTCCTCAATTACCGAGCATACTACTCTCCAATGTTAAATGATTAATGAACAAACTTGATGATCACAGAGAGAGATCTCCTTCCAGAGGGACATCAGATCCTGCAACATAGTTTTTCTGAGACTTGGCTTTCTTCCGACATCCAGACGGATTGTATACAACCCAACCCGTGGGTTTCCGTTTTCTGGAGTGGATAGGAAGCAGGCTCTCTCTGGCAAGAGCAAAGATGGTGGGTTCTGCTTTATGACCAACAACACATGGTATGGCAGGGGAAACATACAGGAACTTGCAAGTTTCTGCTTCGCCGACATGGAATACTTGGTCATAAAATGTTGTCATTTTTACCTTCCGAGAGAGTTCACCGGGATTATCGCCAAAGTAATTTGAGAACAGTGCTTCCAAATCATTAACAACACATCAACTGTCTAACTCGTGGAAATGCTACTCTTGACCACGGCTACACACCTTTTTCGACACGGGTATAAGCCCTCTCCCGTCCTCCTTTTTGGGAAATCGGACCATTATTCCATCTTGCTTCTCCCTGACTACTAACAAAGACTCAAGAGGGAAGTTCAGGTGATCAGATCTGTACAGCATTTGTCCAACCAATCAGAATTCACGTTCAAAGACTGTTTTGATCACGTGGACTGGAATATGTTCCGGGTTACCTCTGGAGATAATGTCAATGAATACGCCCACTCAGTCACTGGACTGGATTCATCACAAAATGCATCGATGACGTGATAACGATAGTAGCTCTCAAAACGTAACCGAATCATAAACCATGGATTGATAGAAGCCTTGTAGGAAAACTGAAAGAGAGATATGCTGCTCATAAACAGGGCAAGATAACCGGGGACAATAGTTTGGTGAAACAGTATGATTTACGCAGATCAATCAAAGATGGTGAAACACGATCACAGATAACAAAAAGWAACGACGCAATCGTCATTGTACTGCACACTGCCCTTATCCACTTGTACAAAAGGAATGCATATTTGAGGATGCTGTTAATTGACTACAGCTTGGCCTTCAATACCATAGTTCTCTATATGCTCATTACAAAGCTCACAGCCCTGGGTCTGAACTCCTCCCTATGCACCTGGGTCCTGAACTTCCTGACGGGCCGACCCCAGGTGGTGAAGGTAGGCAACATTACGTCAACGGCACTGATCCTCAACACGGGGGCCCCACAAGGGTGCGTCCTCAGTCCACTCCCGTATTCTCTGTATACCCACCACTGTGTGGCCTCACATAGTTCCAACTCCATCAAGTTTGCTGATGACACAAAAGTAGTATGTGTGATCCCCAGCAACGACGAGACATCCTACAGGGAGGAGGGAAGCAATCTGACGCCGTGGTGTCCGGTAAACAACCTCTCCCTCAACGTTAGCAAAACAAAGGAGCTGATTGTGAACTTCCGGAGGAACCAGGCTGGACACCGCTGAGACAGTCAATAACTTCTGATTTCTCAGCGTACACATCTCAGGGAAGCTGAAATGGTCTAACTACACGGACACTGTAGTGAAGAAGGCACGACAGCGACTCTTCAACTCTTCAAATTCGATCTGTCCCCGAGGGCTCTCACAGTGTTCTACAGGAGCACCATCGAGAGCATACTGTCGGGCTGCATCACAGCCTGGTACGGCAACTCCACCGCAGAAGACCGCAAGGCTCTTCAGAGGGTGATACGTGCAGCCTAATGCACCATGGGCTGCACACTGCCTGCCCTCCAGGACACCTACAACACCAGGTGTCGCAGGAAGGCCAAGAAGATCATCAGTGACCCCAGCCACCCGAACCATGTCCTGTTCTCCTTGCTTCCATCACTAAGACGTGGGCAGTATAGGAGCATCGTGGCAGAAACTGTCAGACGGGCCAATAGCATCTACCCCCAGACCATCAGGCTGCTGAATAGCCACCACTAGTCAGCTACCTGCTCCCCTCTCCTCCCTGCTGCTCCCCTCTCCTCCCTGCTGCTCCCCTCTCCTCCCTGCTGCTCCCCCTATGGACATTCTTTCTCCTCGATGGTCATGCTGCTACTCCCCCTGTGGTCATTCCACCCCAACCCCTCGATGGTCATGCCTGCACGTCCCCTGTGGTCATTCCACCCCACACCCTCGATGGTCATGCTGCTGCTTCCCTCCTGTGGCCCTTTTCCACCCCAACCCCTCGATGGTCAGCTGCTCTCCCCCTGTGTCATTCCAGCCCCAACCCCTGATGGTCATGCTGCTGCTCCCTGTGGTCATTCCACCCAACCCCTCGATGGTCATGCTGCTGCTCCCCCTGTGGTCATTCCATCCCCCAACCCCTCGATGGTCATGCTGCTACTCCCCCTGTGTCATTCCAACCCAACCCCTCGATGGTCATGCTGCTACTCCTCCTGTGGTCATTCCACCCCACCCTCGGATGATCATGCTGCTACTCCCCTGTGGTCATTCCACCCCAACCCTCGATGATCATGCTGTTGCTCCCTGTGGTCATTCCACCCCAACCCTCGATGATCATGCTGCTGCTCCCCCTGTCAGCTGTGTGTATGCATGTCTGGGCTCTGAGTCAGCCCACCGACCCTCTGAGTCAGCTGTGTGTATGCAGTCTGGCCTCTGAGTCAGCCACCGACCCTCTGAGTCAGCTGTGTGTATGCATGTCTGGGGTCTGAGTCAGCCACAAAGCCTCTGAGTCTGCAGTTAGTTACCAAGGCAGTAGAGGCACAGGCTAACATTCTAATAGCCACACTACACTAGCAAATCACTTACAATTGATGCCCAATCCTCTGTTTCATTCTACAGGCGTTGATATGCTTCAGTAGGGTCGATTTTGGAACAGAACCTCCGAGATGAGTGGTGATTCATTAAGACAAAGGGAGTATGGGCTGAGTTACTAGCGCTGTGTAGCGACACAGAGATGAGTGTGGCTCGTACAGACCGCCCTGGGCCCAGGCAGGCAGACAGATGAACTATAAGTCAAACCCCCAGGGAGCAGAGCAGAGAGGAATTGCATTCCTCCATCTCCTGTCACCTCAGGTTCACTGTATACTGACTCAACACAGGGGGTGGAGGGTAGAAGGGAGAAAGGGGGATTGGAAGAAAAAAGAAAGGAAATGACACACACAGTTTCCATGAGAGAAAGAGAGAGAGAGAGAGGAGAGAGAGAGGAGAGAGAGAGAGAGACGAGAGAGAGAGAGAGAGAGAAGAGAGAGAGAGAAGAAGTGAGAGAGAAGAGAGGAGAGGAGAGAGGAGAGAGAGAGAGAGAGAAGAGAGAGAGAGAGAGAGAGGAGAGGAGATAGAGAGAGAGTGACAGAGAGAGAGATAGGAGAGAGAGAGAGAGAAGAGAGAGAGAGAGAGAGAGGAGAGAGAGATGGAGAAGGGAGAGAGAGAGAGAGAAGAGAGAGGAGAGAGAGAGAAGAGAGAGAGCAGAGAGAGAAATAATAAAAATAATGTCAAACATGATAAACAGAAACAGAACGAAAATTTAACAACAATGATAAATGGTTTGATGAAGAATATGAAAACCTAAGAAAGACATTGAGAAACCTGTCCAACCAAAAAAATAGATACCCAGAAAACCTGAGCCTACGCCTTCACTATGGTGAATCATTAAAACAATACAGAAATACACTAAGAAAAAATAAGAAATCAGATCAATGTATTTGAAGAATCCATAGAATCTAACCACTTCTGGGAATATTAGAAAACACTAAACAAACAACAACATAAAGAGTTATCTATCCAAAATGGAGATGTGTGAATAAACTACTTCTCCAATATTTTTGTCCCTTTAAGAAAGAACATACAGCAAAAACATTTACATGATCAAATACAAATCTTAGAATCAACTATTAAACACTACCAGAACCCACTGGATTCTCCAATTACATTAAATGACAGGACAAAAAATACTAACCCTCCAACCCAAAGGCCTGTGGTGTTGATGGTATCCTCAATGAAATGATCAAATACACAAACCACAAATTTCAATTGGCTATATTTAAATTCTTTAACATCATCCTCAGCTCTGACATCTTCCCCAATATTTGGAACCAAGTACTGATCACCCCAATCCACAAAAGTGGAGACAAATTTGACCCCAATAACTACCGTGGGATATGTGTCAACAGCAACCTTGGGAAAATCCTCTGCATTATCATTAACAGCAGACTCGTACATTTCCACAGTGAAACAATGTACTGATGTCAAACGGGCTTTTTACCAAATGACCGTACAACAGACCACGTATTCACCCTGCACACCCTAATTGACAAACAAACAAACCAAAATAAAGGCAAAGTCTTCTCATGCTTTGATGATTTGAAAAATGCAAATGAATGGAAAGTGGTGTTGGAGGAAAAACATACGACATTATAAAATCCATGTACACAAAAAAGTGTGCTGTTAAAATTGGCAAAAAAACACACACATTTCTTTCCACAGGGCCGTGGGGTGAGACAGGGATGCAGCTTAAGCCCCACCCTCTTCATATATATATATATCAATGAATTGGCGAGGGCACTAGAACAGTCCGCAGCACCCGGCCTCACCCTACTAAAATCGGAAGTCAAATGTCTACTGTTTACTGATGGTGTGGTCTGAGGACGGTCTACAGCAGCATCTAGATCTTCTGCACAGATTCTGTCAGACCCGGGCCCTGACAGTAAATCTCAGTAAGACCAAAATAATGGCGTTCCAAAAAAGGTCCAGTTGCCAGGACCACAAATACAAATTCCATCTAGAAACCGTTGCCCTAGAGCACACAAAAACCCTCTTTATATCGTTCTATCTCTCTCTGTCGAGAGAGAGAACGAGGAGAGCAGACGAGAGAGAAGGAGGAGAGAGATGAGAGAGGGAAGAGAGAGAGACGAGAGAGAGGAGAGAGAGAGAGAGAGAGGCAAGAGATGAGAGAGAAGAGACGAGTGACAGAGAGAGAGAGAGAGAGAGAGAGAGAGAGAGAGAGAGAGAGAGAGAGAAGAGATGAGAGAGAGAGAGAGAGAGAGAGAGAGTATCTCTCTCTTCTTCCTTCTCCCTCTCTCTTCATCTCTGCTCTCTTCTCTCTCTCTCTCTTCTCTCTTCTCCTCGTTCTCTCTCTTCTCTCTCTCCAGCTCTCTTTTCTCCCTTTTCGAAACTCACTCCCTTTATGTCTCTCTCTCTCTCTCTAATGTAGAGGTGGGAAACGGCTACCCTGAGATGCCTAACGATTTTGAATGCTTTTGCCTTTGAAGGTTTCAGACGAGTATCGGAGAGGCTAGAATGATGGACTCATAAAGTTTATAAAGAGTCATGTCGTGCTCTCACAATTGGACCACTGGCTAAAAGTATTAGGAATGACCACCCACCTCCCATGAAACTATTAGTGATTGGGAAGAGGAGGAGGAAGAGAGGGAGCAGAGAGTGTGAGGGAGCAGAGCTGGATGGAGGAGCAGAGAGGGATGAGGGAGCAGAGGGGATGGAGGGAGCAGAGCTGGATGGAGGGAGCAGAGAGAGAATGGAGGAGCAGAGCTGGATGGAGGGAGCAGAGAGAGATGGAGGGAGCAGAGCTGGATGGAGGGAGCAGAGGGGAGTGAGGGAGCAGAGGGGGATGGAGGGAGCAGAGCTGCGGATGGAGGGAGCAGAGGGGGATTGGAGGGAGCAGAGCTGGACTGGAGGGAGCAGAGCTGGAGGAGGGAGCAGAGGGGATGGAGGGAAGCAGAGGGGGATGGAGGGAGCAGAGCGGATGGAGGGAGCAGAGGGGGAGGAGGGGAGGTGGATAAAAGGATGGAGGGAGCAGAGCTGGATGGAGGAGAGACTGGGATGGAGGAGCAAGGGGAGGAGCGATGGAGGGAGCAGAGGGGGATGGAGGGAGCAAGAGCTGGATGGGAGGGAGCAGAGGGGATGGAGGGAGCAGAGCTGGATGGAGGGAGCAAGAGGGGGATGGAGGGAGCAGAGCTGGATGGAGGGAGCAGAGCTGGATGGAGAGGAGCAGAGGGGGATGGAGGGGAGCGAGGGGGATGAGGAGCAGAGCTGGATGGAGGGAGCAGAGGGGGATGGAGGAGCAGAGCTGGATGAGGGAGCAGTGGGGATGGGGGGGATCAGAGAGGGATGGAGGGATCAGAGAAGAGATGGAGGAGCAGAGAAGGATGGAGGGAGCAGAGAAGGATGGAGGGAGCAGAGAGGATGATAGGGAAGGCAGAGAGGGATGGAGGGGATCAGAGAGGGATGGAGGGATCGAGAGAGGAGAGGAGGGAGCAGAGAGAGATGGAGGGAGCAGAGGGGGATGGAGGGAGCAGAAGAGGAATGGAGGGAGTAGAGAGAGATGGAGGGAGCAGAGAGAGATGGAGTGAGCAGAGAGGGATGGACGTGAGCAGGAGAGGGATGGAGGAGCAGAGAGGGATGGAGGAGCAGAGAGAGATGGGAGTGAGCAGAGCAGGGATGAGGGAGCAGAGGGGT
>NW_019943870.1:96368-99540 GCF_002910315.2 Salvelinus sp. IW2-2015
TCTCTCTGTCTGCTGCCTTCACCACCTTCCCCTATTCTATCTATCTGTCTCTCTCTCTCTCTCATCTTCGCTCTGTGGGATGGAGGGAGTAGAGAAGGATGGAGGGAGCAGAGAGAGATGGAGTGAGCAGAGAGGGATGGAGGGAGCAGAGAGGGATGGAGTGAGCAGAGAGGGATGGAGGGAGCAGAGAGGGATGGAAGGCGGAGTATGCCACAAAAGCGCTGCTCAGATTATCAAATCAAACCAAATGTAATTGGTCACTGAGCAGATGTTATTGTGGTGTAGTGAAACGCTTGTGTTTCTAGCTCCAACAGTGCAGTAATATCTATCAATTCACAACAATACACACCAATCTGAAAGAATGAAATTAAGAAATATTTAAATATTAGGATGTGCAATGTCTGAGTGGCATTGACTAAAATACATTAGAATACAGTACATACATATGAAATGAGTAAAGCAGTACTTAAACATGAAGAAAGTGACTAGTGTTCCATTATTAAAGTGACCAGTGATTCCATGTCCTATGTACATCAGGGCAGAGCCTCTAAGGAGCAGGGTTGAGTAACCAGTGATTCCATGTCTATGTATACAGGGCAGCAGCCTCTAAGGTGCAGGGTTGAGTAACCGGGGGGAAGCCGGGTATTGATGGCTATTTAACAATCTGATGGCCTTGAGATAGGAGCTGTTTTTCAATCTCTCGGGGTGAACAGGCCGTGGCTCGGGTGGTTGATGTCCTTGATGATCTATTTGGCCTTCCTGTGACATCGGGTGCTGCAGGTGTCCTGGAGGGCAGGTGCAGTTGCCGTACCAGGCGGTGATACAGTCCGACGGGATGCTCTCAATTGAACATCTGTAAAAGTTTCTGAGGGTCTTAGGGGCCAAGACAAATTTCTTCAGCCCTCCTGAGGTTGAAGAGGCGCTCTTGCTCCTTCTTCACCACACTGTCTCCTTTGTTTTGTTGACGTTGAGGGAGAGGTTATTTTTCTGCCGACACTCCTCCAGGGCTCTCACCTCCTCCCTCTAGGCTGTCTCGTCATTGTCAGGCCTACTACTGTTGTGTCGTCTACAAACTTGAGGATTGAGTTGGAGGTGTGCTTGGCCACGCAGTCATGGGAGTACAAGAGGGGGCAGAGCATGCACCCTTGTGGAGCCCCTGTGTTGAGGATCAGTGAAGAGGAGGTGTTCCTTCCTTCACCACCTAGGGGCTGCCCGTCAGGAAGTCCAGGACCCAGTTGCACAGGGTGGGGTTCAGACCCAGGACTTGAAGGCTGAGCTGTAGTCGATGAACAGCATTCTTACATAGGTATTTATCTTGTCCAGATGGGTTAGTGCAGTGTGCAGTGTGATTGCGATTACGTCGTCTGTGTATCTATTGGGGGGGGTAAGCAAATTGAAGTGGGTCTAGTGTGTTAGGTAAGGTGGAGGTGATGTGATCTTTGACTAGTCTCTCAAAGTACTTCATGTTGACAGAAGTGAGTACTACGGGGCGATAGTCATTTAGTTCAGTTACCTTCGCTTTCTTGTTTACAAGAACAATGGTGGCAATCTTGAAGTGGGGACAGCAGACTGGTATAGGGAGAGATTGAATATGTCTGTAAACAAGAAAGCCAACTGGTCTATGCACATCCCCTATAGACTTCCTTATGAACTTAGTCATCGTGTCTGTGTCAATGTTATTCTCAGAGACTACCCGGAACATATCCCAGTCCACGTGATCAAAACAATCTTGAAGCATGGATTCTGATTGGTCAGACTAGAATTGAATAGACATTAGCACGGATACTTCCTGTTTGAGTTTCTAACTACAGGAAGGGAGATCTGTAACTATAACTGTCACTGTTACAATCACAACTTCGAAGCCCCTCAGTTCTCACTCTGCTCTGAATCACATTTCTTATCCCTTCTTAATACTGCCTGTGTGTTTATTCTGTCTATCGACCAGTCAATTAGGAGATAGATAATAGTCAGGGTTTCTCCACTCCAAGGCTGTGCGGGGAGTCACAGAAGATTGTGGCATGATGAATGTTTCTTAATACACACACACAGCTTAACACGTTTTATTTCCTGTTACCCAGGGACCCTGGCCGGGGGTAATAATAGAGAGCTCCACTGACACCAAATGGGACCAGTTTGTCTCTGCCAAAGCTTGTCTTTCTATTTTCTTTCATCTCTCTATCCCCCTACAGCTCTTTACTTTGATCTGTCGCTTTTATCCACCTTCCGAGTTTCCTTCAGTGTTTGTATCCTGAAAATGGTTGTCTCCAAGATGAGGCAAATCCCGTCGCACAACACACACATCCAAACACACACACACACACAAACTCTCTCCCACTCCCTCGCTCTCTCATACGCCTACACACCACTCCCAGGCAGCCAGACACATCCACACTCCTTGGGGCTGCTTGTCTGTGTCTGTCTGTGGCAGTAGAGGACATTAGGAGAGCCCAGAACTGCTGCATCTGAAATGTTCTCTCCTCTCCTCTCCATCCTCTCCTTCCGCTCTCATCCTCATCGCTCGATCTCTCCCTCCTCCCTCTCCTCTCCTCTCCTCTCCCTCCTCTCTCTCTCCTCACTTCTCCTTTTCCTCTCCTCTCCACACCACCACAACACACACACACACACACACACATCACACCACACACACACACACACACACACCACACACACTACACACACACACACCACACATCACAACCACACACCTCAGGCCTGCACAGACCGGCTGAGAGATGGAAGGGCACAGGGGAGAGAGAGGGAAATATGAGTGAGAGAGAGAAGAGAGAGAGAGAGAGAGAAGAGAGAGAGAGAGAGAGAAGCAGAGAGAGAGAGACGAGAGAGAGAGAGAGAAGAGAGAGAGAGGAGAGAGAGAAGAGAGAGAGAGAGACGAGAGAGAGAGAGAGGAGAGAGAGAGGAATGGGAGGAGAGGGGAGGGAGAGAGAGAGGAAGATGGGAGGAGAGAGAGATGGCCCATATGTGTTCTCATGTTGGAGACATCAGTGTAATGAATGTTGCGTAAGGGCTTGAGGCTGTGAAGGTGTCATTTGTGACTGACTACTGTGACTGACTACTCAGACGAGGAGAAGCGAGGAGAGGAGAGAGAGAGAGAGAGAGAAGAGAGAGAGAAGAGGAGGCGTGAGACGAGCAGGTGAACTGATCTTGTCTCTCTCAT
>NW_019943870.1:99851-103753 GCF_002910315.2 Salvelinus sp. IW2-2015
ACTCAGCTTTGAAGCCCTATGGAAGCAGCCTCCCTCAGTAAACACCACGGTGGAGTGTATTGGAGGATTCTGTCCTATTTGACGGAACATCAAGGCATTCTAGAATTATTGACATTTTAAAAATGGTTCCCCTCTCCTTTCCCATTTTTCCTCTCATGTGTTTCAAGTGGTACGGACGGAGAGGCGAAAGAGGAAAACACAAAAGAGCTTTTTCACTGCCTCCAGCGAGAACAAGCCCTGAATGCAACTTCCCGTATGGTCTTTGTGGATTGTGGACATGTTGCCACTCGCTCCAGCCGTGAATAAGACCCAAGTCGAGCAGCAGCTTCAGTTCTGACTGAAGGGAGAAAAACTCATTCGTTTTCCAAAAGCAAATCATTCAAAACACTTGACTTGGATAACCCATGTTTTCATCCGAGTGAAATTCTGTTGTTGCTCTTGCTATGGCTGAGTAGTATGGCTGATCTGTAGCTATGACTGAGGTAGCTATTGGCCTGAGGTAGCTATGGCTGAGGTAGCATGCTGAGGTAGTTATGACTGAGGTAGCTATGGCTGAGGTAGCTATGGCTGAGGTAGTTATGGACTGAAGGTAGCTATGGCTGAGGTAGCTATGGCTTGAGGTAGCGTGATGGCTGAGTAGCTATGGCTGAGAGGTAGCTATGGTCTGAGGTAGCTATGGCTGAGGTAGCTATGGCTGAGGTACTATGGTGAGGTAGCTATGATGAGGTTTCGACTGAGGTAGCTATTGGCTGAGGTAGCTATGGCCTGAGTAGTATGCTGACAGGTAGCTATGGCTGGAGGCAGCTGGATGCTATGGCTGAGGCAGCTATGGCTGAGGTAGCTATGACTGGTAGGTATCTTATGGAACCCTTGAGGTAGCTAGGCTGAGGTAGCTATGACTGAGTAGCTATGGACCTGAGTAGCTATGGCTGAGGTAGCTATGGCTGAGGCTAGCTATGGCTGAGGTAGGCTTCGGCTGAGGTAGCGCTATGGCTGAGGTAGCTATGGCTAGGTAGCTATGCCTGAGGTAGCTATGCCTGAGGTAGCTATGGCTGAGGTAGATATGACTGAGGTGGCTATAACTGAGGTAGTTTGATAGGTAGCTGATTGACTGAGGTAGCTATGACCTGAGGTAGCCTATGACCTGAGGTGAGCTATGCTGAGGCGTAAACTATGACTGAGGGTAGCTATGGCTGAGGCAGCTATGGCCTGAGGTAGTTATGACCTGAGGTAGCTATGGCTGAGGTAGTTATGACTGAGGTAGCTATGACAATGAGTAGCTATGACTCTGAGGTAGCTTGCCTGAGTAAGCTATGAGCTGAGGTAGCTATGGCTGAGGTAGCTATGGCTGAGGTAGCTATGGCTGAGGTAGCTATGGCCTGAGGCAGCTATGGCCTGAGGTAGTTATGACCTGAGGTAGCTATGGCCTGAGGTAGCTATGGCTGAGGTAGCTATGACTGAGGTAGCTATGCCTGAGGTAGCTATGGCTGAGGTAGATATGACTGAGGTGGCTATAACTGAGGTAGTTATGACTGAGGTAGCTATGACTGAGGTAGCTATGACCTGAGGTAGCTATGACCTGAGGTAGCTATGACCTGAGGTAGCTATGGCTGAATGGGGTTTTCAGCTGCTGCTGACTGCCACTACTGAAGAGAATGTATCTTTAGAAAAGGAAACATCAAACGCCAATCAGCTCTTTTTCAAACCACTAAAAGGCGTCCTTCAACTTTTCAGCAAAGGTGGTTTTCTTGTTTCTTTGTTATATTTTGTTACTATAGTTACAAACTGCAACATACAAAGCTACATACTGATTCTTTACAACTTTGTGGGTGGGAAACATTTCAAAGACAGTTTTTGTATTAATTGTTGAGCCCGTGAGGTCAAAACGTTGACTATAAGGCGTGGTAAACAAGGGAGGAAGTATTTCTGAGGTGAATTTTCAGATGTTGGTCTCTAAGACACTATTCGGAGACCCAGAGGAGGAATCAGTTTGACATGGGAAAGAGAGAGCCATAAAACAACATTGTGTTTGACAACAAAAAAAAAAATATCTGTTACGTCCGTCGTCAATTGAATGAGACCAAAGCGCAGCGTTGAAAGTGTTCATCGTACTTTATTAGATGACCACCAAAAAAATAAACGAACGTAAAGTTCTGCAGGGCTGGACAGCAACTATGCAAAAACAAGATCCCACAAACTAAGGTGGAAAACAGGCTGCCTAAGTATGATCCCCAATCAGAGACAACGATAGACAGCTGCCTCTGATTGGGAACCATACCCGGCCAACATAGAAATAGAACACATAGATTGCCCACCCCAAATCACACCCTGACCAAACCAAATAGAGAAATAAAAAGGCTCTCTAAGGTCAGGGCGTGACAATATCCTTCTGTAGTTTCTTCATCCAACAATAATGAAATGTCTTTCAGCCAAGAGGCAAAGAAATACTATCTACTATCATTCATGATAGGGTTTTCATTCTTAATAGTTCCATTAGTTTAATAACGTGCAGAAATCAGCTACGTACACAACAGATCTTTATGTATAATAACACTCATTAGGTGGGTACTTCCATTTGTCCTATTTCAGACGTACAAGTGTGTTTTGGACATCATATCCCACTCCCCCTGAGACACCCTGGGAGAGTGGGCTCACAGCCAGGGATCAGACACATATCCCACTCCCCCTGAGACACCCTGGGAGAGTGGGGTCACAGCCACAGGGATCAGCCATTAATGAACGGCACCCACGGAGCCATTTAGGGTTAGTGCCTTGCTCAAGGGTACATCGACAGATTTATTTTTTACCTAAGTCAGCTCGGGGATTTCGAACCCGACGGCCCTCTTTCGGTTACTGGCCAACGCTCTAAAGTCCGCTAGGTTCCGGGTCACACTTCAATGCTTTCAGGTATCTAACTGGCATCCTTCAGGTATCTACCTGCATCCTTCGGTATCTAACTGCATCCTTCAGGTTCTAACTGCATTCCTTCAGGTATCTAACTGCATCCTTCAGGTATCTAACTGCTTCAGGTTCTAACTTGCTTCAGGTATCTAACTGCATCCTTCAGCTATCTAATGCCATATCCAGGATCTAACTGCTTTCAGGTATCTAACTGCATCCTTCACGGTATCTAACTGCTCTCAGGTATCTAACTGCGCTCCTTCCAGGTAATCTAACTGCTTCAGGTATCTAACTGCATCCTTCAGGTATCTACCTGCCTCCTTCACCTATCTACTGCATCTTCAGGTATCTAACCTGCCTCATCTATCTAACTGCTTCAGGTACTCTACTCGCTCTTCAGGTATACTGACATCCTTCAGCCTCACCTCACTACTGGCATCTTCAGGTATCTAACTGCATCCTTCAGGTATCAACTGCATCCTTCAGGTCTCTAACTGATCTTAGGTATCTAAACTCATTCTTCAGGTATCACCGCATCCTTCAGGTATCTAACTGCATCCTTAGGTATCTACTGCTCCTTCAGGTATCTAAAAACGATCTTCCGATCTCAATCATCCTTCAGGTATCTAACGTGCATCCTTCAGGTATCTAAATGCTTCAGGTATCCAACTGCATCCTTCAGGTATCTAACTGCCATCCTTCAGGTACTCTCATCGGTTCAGTAATGCAATCCTTCAGGTATCTAACTGCATCCTTCAGGTATTAACTGCATCCTTCAGGTATCTAACTGCATCCTTCAGGTATCTAACTGCATCCTTCAGCAGTATCTAACTGCATCCTTGCAGCAGTATAACTGCATCCTTCAGTATCTAACTGCCATCCTTTTCAGGTATCCAACTGCATCCTTCAGGTCTAGACTGCCATCCTTCGGTATTCTAACTGCATCCTTCAGGTATCTACTGCATCCTTCAGGTATCTAACTGCATCCTTCAGTATTCCAA
>NW_019943871.1:0-23768 GCF_002910315.2 Salvelinus sp. IW2-2015
GGTCATAGGTTAATCTCTCTGTCTAATGGCATGGAGGGGCTGGGTATAGTGACTCCTCTCTGTCTAATGGAACTGAGGGCGGTATAGTAACTCCCTCTCTGTCTAACTGGAACTGAGGGCTGGTAAAGGTAACTCCTCTCTGTCTAATGGAACTCGGAGGCTGGGTAAATAGGTGACACCCCGTTCCTGTCTAATGGGATACTGGAGGGCTGGGTATAGGTAACTCCCTCTCTGCCTAATGGAACTGGAGGCTGGGTAATAGGTGAACTCCCTCTTGTCGCATGGACTGGAGGGCTGGTAATACGGTAACCCCTCCCTGTCTAATGGAACTGGGAGGGCCTGGTAATAGGTAATCCCCTATCTGTCTAATGAATGGAGGGCTGGGTAATAGTAACCCCTCTCTGTCTTAATGGACTGGAGGGCTGGGAAGGTATACTCCTCTCTGTCGTATTGCCTGGAGGCTTGGGTAACTAGTGTAACTCCCCCTCTTCTACTGGAACTGGAGGGCTGGGTAATAGGTAACTCCTCTCCTGTCTAATGTAACGGAGGCTGGATAAAGGTAATCCCTCTCTGTCTCAATGTATCAGGAGGGCTGGGTAATAGGTAACTGCCCTCTCTTGTCTAATTGACATGGAAGGCTGGGGTAATAGGTAAATCCCTTCGTCTAATGGACAACTGGAGGCTGGTAATTAGGTAACTCCCTTCTTGTCTAATGAACTGAGGGCTGTAATAGGTAACTCCCCTCCTGTCTAGATGGGACTGGAGGGCTGGGTAATGGTAATCCCTCTCTTGTCTAGTATGTGAACCTGGAGGCTGGGTTAATAGGTACTCCTCTCTGTCTCAATGAACTGGAGGGGCTGGTAAATAGGTAACTCCTCTCTGTCTAATGTGAATGGAAGGGCTGGTAATAGGTAACTCCTTCTGTCTGATCCAACTGGAGGGAATAGTCTGGTATGGCGGGCTGGGTAAAGGAACTCCCTCTTGTCTAATTAGGAACTGGCGGGCTGGGTAATAGGTTAACTCCCTCTCTGCTATGGACGGAGGGCTGGGTAATAGGTAATTCCCTCTCCTTCTAAGGAACTGATGAGGCTGGTAATAGGAACTCCTCTTTAATGGAACTGGAGGGCTGGGTAATAGGTAACTCCCTCTCTGTCTAATGGAACTGGAGGCTGGGTAATAGGTAACTCCTCTCTGTTCTAATGGAACTGGAGCGGCTGGGTAATAGTGCAACCCTCTCTGTCTAATGGAACTGGAGGGCTGGTAATAGTGTAATCTCTCTCTGTCTAACTGGAACTGGAGGGCTGGTATAAGGTTAACCCCTCTCTGTCTATATGTGAATGGAGCTGGTAAGTAGGTAACTCCCTCTCTGTCTATGTAACACGAGAGGGGCTGGGTAATAGGTATCCTCCTCTTTCAATGGAACTGGGGGCTGGGGTAATAGGTACTCCTCTCTGTCTAAGTTGAACGAGGTGCTGGGTACATGAGGTAACTCCTCTTTGTCTACTGGAACTGGAGGGCTGGGTAATACGGTATACCCTCCGTCAATGGCAACTGAGGGCTGGGTAATAGGTATCACTCCTCTCTGTCTAATGGTAATAGAAGGCTGGGTAATAAGTACTCCCTCTCTGTTAATGAACAGAGGCTGCGGTAAATAGGTAACTCCCTCTTTGTCTAATGGACCGGGGAGGCTGGGTCAATAGGTGAACTCCCTCCTGTCAATGGAACGGAGGGCTGGGTAATAGGGTAACTCCCTCTTCCTAATGGAACTGAGGGCCTGGAATAGTTAACTCCTCTGCATGTCCAATGGAACGAAGAGCGTGGGAATAGGTATCCCTCTTTGTCTAATGAACTGCGAGGCTGGGTAATAGGTAACTCCCTCTCTGTCTAATGGATATGGAGGCTGGGTAATAGAGTACTCCTCTCTGTCTAATTGGAACTGGAGGGCCTGGGTAATAGGTAACTCCCCTCATCTGTCTAACTGGAACTGGAAGGGCTGGTAATAGTAACTCCCTCTCTGGTCTAATGGAACGTAGGGCTTGGGTAATAGGTAACGTCCCTCTCTGTGCTAATGAACTGGAAGGGCTGGGTATAGGTAACTCCCTCTCTGTCTAATGAACGGAGGCTGGGTATAAGTAACTCCCTCTCTAGGAACTGAGCGGTAATAGAACCCTTTGCCTAGGGCTGGGTAATAGGTAACTCCCTCTCTGTCTAATGGAACTGGAGGGCTGGGTAATAGGTAACTCCCTCTCTGTTCTAATGGAACTGGAGGCTGGGTAATAGGTAATCCCTCTCTGTCTAATGGAACTGGCGGGCTGGGTAATAGGTAACTCCCTCTCTGTCTAATTGTACACTGGAGGGCTGGGTAATAGGTAACTCCCTCTCTGTCTAATGGAACTGGAGGGCTGGGTAAATAGGTAACGTCCCTCTCTTTCTAATTGAACTGGAGGGCTGGGTAATAGGTAACTCCCTCTCTGTCTAATGAACTGGAGGCTGGGTAATAGGTAACCCTCTCTGTCTAATGGAACTGGAGGGCTGGGTAATAGGTAATCCCTCTTTGTCTCAATGGAACTGAGGGCTTGGGTAATAGGTAACTCCTCTCTGTCTAATGGGAATGGAGGGCTGGTAATAGGCTAACTCCTGCTCTGTCTAATGGAACTGGAGGGCTGGTAATAGGTAACTCCCTCTCTGTTAATGGAACTGGAGGGCTGGGTAATAGGTAACTCCCGTCTCTGTCTAATGAACTGGAGGGCTGGGTAATAGGTAACTCCCTCTCTGTCTAATTGGAACTGGAGGGCTGGGTATAGGTAACTCCCCTCTCTGTCTAATGTGAACTGAGGGCTGGGTAATAGGTAACTCCCTCTCTGTCTAATGGAACTGGAGGGCTGGGTAATAGGTAACTACCCTCTCTGTTAATGGTAACCTGGAGGGCTGGGTAATAGGTAACTCCTCTCTGTCTAATGGAATCGGAGGGCTGGGTAATTAGGAAACTCCTCTCTGTCTAATTGGAACTGGAGGGCTGGGTAAATAGTAACTCCCTCTCTGTCTAATGGAACTGGAGGGCTGGGTAATAGGTAACTCCTCTCTGTCTAACTGGAACTGAGAGGGCTGGTAATAGGTTAACTCCTCTTGTCTAATGAACTGGAGGGCTGGGTAAATAGGTAACTCCTCTTCTGTCTAATGGAACTGGAGGGCTGGTAATAGGTAACTCCTCTCTGTCTAATGGAACTGGAGGGCTGGGTAATAGGTACTCCTCTCTGTCTAATGGAACTGGAGGGCTGGGTAATAGGTAAACTCCCTCTCTGTCTAATGGAACTGGAGGCTGGGTATAGGTAACTCCCTCTCTGTCTAATGTGAACTGGAGGGCTGGTAATAGGTACTCCCTCTCTGTCTAATGTGAACGGAGGGCTGGGTAATAGGTAACTCCCTCTCTGTCTAATGGAACTGGGGGCTGGGTAATAGGTAACTCCCTCTCTGTCTAATGAACTGGAGGGCTGGGTAATAGGTAACTCGCCTCTCTGTCCATGGAATGAGGGCTGGGTAATAGGTAACTCCCTCTCTGTCCTAATGGAACTGGAGGGCTGGGTAATAGGTACTCCTCTCTGTCTAATGGAACTGGAGGGCTGGGTAATAGGTAACTCGCCTCTCTGTCTATGGAACTGGAGGGCTGGGTAATAGGTAACTCCCTCTCTTGTCTAATGGAACTGGGGGGCTGGGTAAATAGGTGACTCCCTCTCTGTCTAATGGAACTGGAGGGCTGGGTAATAGGTAACTCCTCTCTGCTAAATGGAACTGGAGGGCTGGGTAATAGGTAACTCCCTCTCTGTCTAATGGAACTGGAGGGCTGGGTAATAGGTAACTCCTCTCTGTCTAATGAACTGGAGGGCTGGGTAATAGGTAACTCCCTCTCTGTCTAATGGATACTGGGAGCTGGGTAATAGGTAACTCCCTCTCTGTCTAATTGGATACTGGAGGGCTGGGTACTAGGTAACTCCCTCTCTGTCTAATGGAACTGGAGGGCTGGTAATAGGTAACTCCTCTCTGTCTATGGAACTGGAGGCTGGGTAATAGGTAACTCCTCTCTGTCTAATGGAACTGGAGGGCTGGGTAAATAGGTAACTCCCTCTCTGTCTAATGAACTGGCAGGCTGGGTAATAGGTAACTCCCTCTCTGTCTAATGGAACTGGAGGGCTGGTAATAGGTAACTCCTCTCTGGTTAATGAACTGGAGGCTGGGTAATAGGTAACTCCCTCTTGTCTAATGGAACTGAGGGCTGGGTAATAGGTAACTCCTCTCGTCTAATGGAACTGGAGGCTGGGTAATAGGTAAATCCCTCTCTGCTAATGGAACTGGAGGGCTGGGTAATAGGTAACTCCCTCTCTGTCTAATGGAACTGGAGGGCTGGGTAATAGGTAACTCCCTCTCTGTCTAATTGGAACTGGAGGGCTGGGGTAAGTAGGTAACTCCCTCTCTGCTAATGGAACTGAGGGCTGGGTAATGGTGACACCCTCTCTGTCTAATTGGAACTGGAGGGCTGGGTAATAGTTAACTCCCTCTCTGTCTAATGGAACTGGAGGGCTGGTAATAGGTAACCCTCTCTGTTAATGGAACTGGAGGGCTGGGTAATAGGTAACTCCCTCTCTTCTAATGGAAACTCTGGAGGGCTGGGTAATAGGTAACTCCCTCTCTGTCTAATGTAACTGGAGGGCTGGGTAATAGGTAACTCTCTCTGTCTAATGGAACTGGAGGGTGGGTAATAGGTAACTCCCTCTCTGTCTATGGAACTGAAGGGCTGGGTAATAGGTGACACCCTCTCTGTCTAATGAACTGGAGGGCTGGGTAATAGGTAACTCCCTCTCTGTCTAATGGGAACTGAGGCTGGGTAATAGGTATCCTCTCTGTCTAATGGAACTGAGGCTGGGTAATAGTGACACTCCTTCTGTCTAATGGAACTGGAGGGCTGGGTAATAGGTAACTCCCTCTCTGTACTAATTGGACCTGGAGGTGGCTGGATTATAGTAACTCCTATCTGTCTAATGGATAACTGGAGGGCTGGTATATGGTAACTCTCCTGTCTTAATGGAACTGGAGGGCTGGGTAATAGGTAGATCCCTCTCTGTCTAATAGGAACTGGAGGGCCTGGGTAATACGGTAACTCCGCTCTGTCTAATGGAATGGGAGGGCTGGGTATAATAAGGTAAACTCCCTCTTGTCTAAATGGAACTGGGTTAGGCGGGTATAGGGTAACTCCCTCTGTCTAATAGGAACTGGAGGGTGCGGTAATAGTAACTCCCTCTCTGTCGAAATGGAACTGAGAGGGCTGGGTAATAGGTAACTCCCTCTCTGTCTAAGGAACTGGAGGCTGGGTAATAGGTGACTCACCTCTCTGTCTAAATGACACTGTGGGCTGAGGTAATTAGGTAACTCCCTCTCTGTCTAATGGAACTGGAGGGCTGGGTAATAGGTAACCCTCTCTCTAATTGTCTAGCTAGTATAGTACTCCTCTCTGTAATGCACTGAGGGCTGGGTATAGGTAACATCACTCTCTGTCTAATGGAACGAGGGCTGGGTGTAAATTATGGTAACTCCCTCTCTAGTCAATGGTAAACCTGGAGGATTAAGACGAATGTAACTCCCTCTTGTCTATGGAACTGGAAGGGCTGGGTAATAGGTTGACTCCTCTCTTCTAATGGAACTGGAGGGCTGGTAATAGGTAACTCCCTCTCTGTCTAATTGTAACTGGAGGGGCTGGGTAATAGGGTAACTCCTCCTGTCTAATGGAACTGGAGGGCTGGGTAAATAGGTACTCCTCTCTGTCTAATGGAACTGGAGCTGGGTAATAGGGTAACTCCCTCTCTGTCATAATGGAACTGGAGGGCAGTGCGGTACAATAGGTAACTCCCTCTCTGTCTAATGCAGAATTGGAGGGCTGGGTAATATACTATAATCACAACATGTAAAGTGTTGGTCCCATATTTCATGAAGCCAAGTAAAAGATCCCAGAAATGTTCCATACGCACAAAAAAGTTATTTTGTGCCAAATGTGTATACATCCCTGTTTGTGAGCATTTCTCTTTTGCGCAAGATAATCCACCCACCTGACAGGTGTGGCATTGGGTGCTGATTAAACAGCACAATCATTACAAAGGTACACGCTTGGTGCTGGGGACCAATAACAAGGATATCTAAAATGTGGAGTTTTGTCACACAACACAGTGCCACAGATGTCTCAAGTTTTTAGGCAGCGTGCAATAGGCATGCTGACTGCAGGAATGTCCACCACAGAGCTTTTGCCAGATAATTTAATGTTTAATTTCTAAGCCGCCTCCAATGTCGTTTTAGAGAATTTGGCAGTACATCCAACCGGCCCTCACAACCGTAGACCACGTGTAATCACGCCAGCCCAGGACCTCCACATCCGGCTTCTTTACCTGCAGGATCATCTGAGAAGCCAGCCACCAGGGAAAGCTGATGCCAAACTGAGGAGTATCTTCTGTCTGTATAAAGCCTTTTTCGTGGGGAAAAACTAATTCAGATTGGCTGGGCCTTGGCTCCCCAGTGGGTTGGCCTGGCTCCCCAGTGGCTGGGCCTGGCTCCCCAGTGGGTTGGCCTGGCTCCCCAGTGGCTGGGCCTGGCTCCCCAGTGGGTTGGCCTATGCCCTCCTAGGCCCACCCATGACAGCACCGCTGCCCAGTCATGTGAAATCCAGAGATTAGGGCCTAATGAATTTATTTCCTTATATGAACTGTAACTCAGTAAAATAGTTGAAATTGTTGCATGTTGTTTTTATATTCTTGTTCAGTATAAATGACTCCCTCTGTGTCTAATAGATTGAATGGAATTGAAGGGCTGTGTAATTGCAGATAGGGTGGAGTATGTGATGAACATAGTTAATGAAGTCAAATGCTTTAGCTACACGAATTGTTGCATATTTAAATCAGTTACGGAGCAACTAAAAGTGGAAATAAATTCAAGAATGGGTCTGATTCAATCAAATGTGMTTTGGCAAGGTATTTTATGCATTCACACATGCACGGATGCACGCACACTATAACCTTCCTCTGCTTATATTGAAAACATCATTTCCATAACAAGTCAGAAAACACGAGAAATGAGACCTCCATTAAAATAACAAATGTTTAAAAAAATGATGTTTTGAATTTTGATTATAATATGTTTTATTAGATAAAAAGAACAGCCTGTAAAATGTTTCTGTAGTCGGGTTTGAAATTCCCAGGTCTTCYGAAGATCTCCGGTCGGCGGGTTCCCAACAGGAAGATCTCTCCTGATACCGGGGAATCTTCCAACGGGGATTTCTGAAAACACCTGGACATTTTGGGGGAAATTTACTGCAAATGTTGTAACCCTATGCTGTAGTAAAGAAAACAAACCTAAAAAGTCTATACAGTAATAATAATGAGATTGGTAATATGAGAATATCCGTAAGAATTCATCTACTTTTAATTTTACATCACCACCTCTACATATCGGTGTAATTGTGCTTTGATATAACAGCTAGAACACAGTTACAGAACATTTCAAAACCCTCACGGAATTACAAGACTGAAATTAACAGATTTCTCAAACGACCCACACACCCCTTATGTCAGTCAAACTACCCACACACCCCTGTCAGTCAAACTACCCACACACCCCTTATGTCAGTCAAACTACCCACACACCCCTGTCAGTGCAAACTAACCCACACACCCCTTATGTCAGTCAAACACCCACACACCCCTGTATGTCAGTCAAACTACCACACACCCCCTGTCAGTCAAACTACCCACACACCCCTTATTGTCAGTTGCAAACTACCCACACACCCCTGTCAGTCAAACTACCCACACACCCTTATGTCAGTCAACTACCCACACACCCCTGTCAGTCAAACTACCACACACCCTTATGTCAGTCAAACTACCGCACACACCCCATGTTCAGTCAAACTACCACACACCCCTTATGTCAGTCAAACTACCCACACACCCCTGTCAGTCAAACTACCCACACACCCCTATGTCAGTCAAACTACCACACACCCCTGTCAGTCAAACTACTCACACACCCCTGTCAGGTCAACTACCCACACACCCTGTGTCAGTCAAACTACCACACACCCCTGTCAGTCAAACTACCCACACACCCCTGTCAGTCAAACTACCACACAACCCCTGTCAGTCAACTACCCACACACCCCTGTCAGTGCAAACTACCACCACACCCCTGTCAGTCAAACTACCACAACCCCTGTCAGTCAAAACTACCCACACACGCCTGTCAGTCAAACTACCACACACCCCTTATGTCAGTCAAACTACCCACACACCCCTGTCAGTCAAACTACCCACACACCCTTGTTCAGTCAAACTACCACACACCCCTGTCAGTCAAACTACCCACACACCCCTATGTCAGTCAAACTACCCACACACCCCTGTCAGCAAACTACCCACACACCCCTGTCAGTCAAACTACCCACACACCCCATGTCAGTCAAACTACCCACACACCCCTGTCAGTCAAACTACCCACACACCCTTACTGGCCAGTCAAACTACCCACACACCCCGTCAGTCAAACTACCCACACACCCCTGTCAGTCAAACTACCCACACACCCCTTATGTCAGTCAAACTACCCACACACCCCTTATGTCAGTCAACTACCCACACACCCCTGTCAGTCAAACTACCCACACACCCCTTATGTCAGTCAAACTACCACACACCCCTGTCAGTCAACTACCCACACACCCCTTATGCAGTCAAACTACCCACACACCCCTGTCAGTCAAACTACCCACACACCCACTTATGTCAGTCAACACTACTCCACACACCCCCTGTCAGTCAAACTACCCACACACCCTGTCAGTCAAACTACCCACACACCCCTATGTCAGTCAAACTACCCACACACCCCTGTCAGTCAAACTACCCACACACCCTGTATGTCAGTCAAAACTACCCACACACCCTGTCAGTCAAACTACCCCACAACCCCTGTCAGTCAAACTACTCACACACCCCTTATGTCAGTCAATACTACCCACACCACCCCTGTCAGTCAAACTACCCACACACCCCTGTCAGTCAAACTACCCACACACCCCTTATGTCAGTCAAAACTACCCACACACCCCTGTCAGTCAAACTAACCCACACACCCCCTTATGTCAGTCAAACTACCCACACACCCCTGTCAGTCAAAACCCACACACCCCTGTCAGTCAAACTACCCACACACCCCTGTTCAGTCAAACTAACCACACACCCCTGTCAGTCAAAATACACACACCCCTGTCAGTCAAACTACCCACACACCCCTAGTCAGTCAAACTACCCACACACCCCTGTCAGTCAAGCTAATTCACACACCCCTGTCCCAGTCAAATAACCCACACACCCCTGTCCAGTCAAACTACCCAACACCCACCCCTGTCAGTCAACTACCACACACCCTGTCAGTCAAACTACCCCACAACACCCACCCTTGTCAGCTCCAAATTACCCACACACCCCCTATGTCAGTCAAATTACCCACACACCCTGTCAGTCAAACTACCCACACACCCCTTATGTCAGTCAAACTACCCACACACCCCCTATGTCAGTCAAATTACCCACACACCCCTTATGTCAGTCAAATTACCCACACACCCCTGCTCAGTCAAACTACCACACACCCCTTAGCAGTCAAACTACCCACACACCCCTGTCAGTCAGAATCATAACCATCAACACCCCCTGTCAGTCAAACTACCCACACACCCCTGTCAGTCAAACTACCACACACCCCCTGTCAGTCAAATATACCACACACCCCTGTCATCAAACTAACCCACACACCCCTGTCAGTCAAACTACCCACACAACCCTGTCAGTCAAGTACTCACACACCCTGTCAGTCAAATAGACCCACACACCTGTCAGTCAAACACCCACCACCCCGTGTCAGTAAACTACCCACACACCCCTGTCAGTCAAACTACCCACACACCCCTTATGTCAGTCAAACTACCACACACCCCTGTCAGTCAAATTCCACACACCCCTATGTCAGTCAAAATACCCACACACCCCTGTCAGTCAAACTACCCACACACCCCTTATTCTGAGTCAAAACTACCACACAGCACCCCTATGTCAGTCAAATTACCCACACACCTTTTTTATTGTGGGTTGTTGTGGGGTGTGGTGGGGGGAGGCGTTGGTGTGTGGGTAAATACTGTTTCAGCAAATTACCCACACACCCCTGTCAGTCAAACTACCACACACCCCTACTGTCATCACAATTACCCGCACCACCCCCTATGTCAGTCAAATTCCCACGACTTCAGTCCAACGACCCTGTCATCAACCCACAACCCTCGTCCAAGTCAAACGACCCACACACCCGTGTTCAGTCAAATTACCGCACAGCAATCACCCAACGTAACTCACCACCCTGTCATACTAAAACTGATCCACTACACACAACCCTCAGTCAAGCTACTTCACACACCCCGCATACCCACACACCCCTGTCAGTGCAATCTACCCACACACCCCTGTGCAGTCAAACTACCCACACCACCCCCTGTCAGTAACACACCACCGCAGTACTACCCACACACCCTTATGTCAGGTTCAAACTACCCACACACCCCTATGTCAGATCAATACCCACAACACCCCCTATGTCAGTCAAAATTACCACACACCCCTGTCGTCAAAACTACCACACACCTCCCTATGTCAGTCAAATTCACCCACACACCCCTATGTCAGTCCAAATGTACCCACACAACCTGTCAGTCAAATACCACACACACCCCTGTCAGTCAAACTACCCACACACCCCCTATGTCAGTCAACATTACCCACACACCCCTTATGTCAGTCAAATTACCCACACCACCCCTTATATCAGTCCAACTCCCAACACCCCTGTCAGGAATATGGACATGGAAACAGCTGATCACAATCTCATAAACTTCATTATTTTTTAAATTCAAAATATGAAATATATAATAATAATAATAATCTGTTTGTTGTTATGATGATGTTTTTTGTGGATGATTATTTATCTAAATCCATATAATCTACCCTGTAGCCCCTATTACTGACTGGTTGAACAGAGGATTGGAATAGCTGTACCAATGTAGAACCTCTATTAAGCCAGGTGATCAGGTGACCAAGGTGATCAGGTGATCAGCTGAACCAGGTACCCGGTGGAATGTCTCTATACAGGTACGGTAACAGCATAGTTTGCTAAGCGCATGATTTGGAATTATGCGGATATGCACACATCACATGGATAAAAAAAAAAATAAAAAAAAGCGTTATTGATGGATGAGGTACAGCTAGCTGGTGGATACACCCAGGGTGGTCACACCCAAACCCAACACATTTCATTAACACCACACACAACACACACACACAAAACAAGTCCACACACATCACCACACAAACAACCACAACACAGCAACACACACACACCACAAACACACACACACACACAACACCACACACACACACAACACCACACACACCACACACACACACACACACACACACACACACACACACCACACACACACACACCACATCACACATCACACACACCAACCAACACCACACACACACACACACACAAAAACAAGTCCCACACACACACACACACACACACACACCACACACACACACACACACACACCACACCACAACACACACACACAACACACACACACACACACACACAACACAACACACACACACACAACACCACACAAAATGAAAATGAAGGCGAGCATTCATATTCCTTTACTTGCTGATTTCATTGAGGCAAACTTGGCAATAATAATAAAATAAAAAAACTAAACAAAATACAAAATGTAATACATGCAGAGGACGATATACAAGCATGCGTTTAAAAGATAAAACCTGAAAAGTTCACCATACGTTTTTTTTCTTCTTCTAAACGGTAGATATCTCTACCATTCTCTGCCCTAAATGTTTTCACTACTCATCTTGGTTGTAGTTGATTTAACCCATTGTAGAGAGAGCTACATTCAAAATGAAATACAGCAACAGAGAGACTCCCACTGGATCTGAGGAGCAGCATTTACAGTGCTAC
Organism: Salvelinus sp. IW2-2015; assembly: GCF_002910315.2. Classification (NCBI taxonomy): domain Eukaryota; kingdom Metazoa; phylum Chordata; class Actinopteri; order Salmoniformes; family Salmonidae; genus Salvelinus; species Salvelinus sp. IW2-2015. The sequence goes on from NW_019943871.1 coordinate 12,118, forward strand.
ATTTACACTGAAGTTCAGTGAAGCATTCCATTTCTCTACTGACCAGGGTTGGGGTCAATGCCATTTCAATTCAGTCAATTCAGGAAGTTAAAAGCCTACATTTAAATGGAATTGATCCCAACCATACTACTATCCTAATAGGATACGCAGTGACAGCTGAGTGTTACTGATACTGTATACAGTAAAGGCATGGGGCTCGGTTGATGTTGTCTGTACAGTGTTTGTGTCTGTACACTAGTTAGTTACATTTCCCATATCTGTCTGTTTTAGAGTGAGAGGGCCATATTTGCAGTGTGTTCTTGAAGAGTAGAGTCTTTGCTTCCTGGTTCTATTCCAAACATAGACATAGAACATTTACTTCTAGGATTCCAAATTCCCCACAATGTTCCAGAACAAACTTCTACAGATATCTATGTTTGGAATAGTCTTCATCTTCTCTACTTCTTGTGATTGTTGATATTTTCCACCTCCTCTCAGATAGTAAGAAAAGTTTCCATATTGACAATCCGTTTTTTTAAAATTTCAATCCCTTATATAGAGTGTTCACGTCAGATATTCTTGTTGTATAGTTGACTTTGGTTGCATACTGCCAAGTTCGTCCTCCTTCCTCCTGCCCCGATTGGCTCAGGTACTTGGCTCAGCACGTGAAGTCTTCGACGTTGCCCTGCGCCGGATGGTGAGGTAGCATGTTGGCAGGATACGTACCCGGTGTACGCAGGTTCTCACAGGGCGCCTGAGTGAAGAGAAGTGAAGAGAGGAGAGAGAGGAGGGATAGAGGGAAGAGGGATAGAGGAGGGAGAGAGAGGGGAAGAGAGGAGGAGAGAGAGGGGGGAGAGAGGAGGAAGAGAGACAGGATGAGAAAGAGGAGGGAGAGAGGGAGGAGGAGAAAGTTGAAGGAGGGAGGGAGAGAGGAGAGAGAGGAGCAAGAGGGGAGAGAGAGAGGAGGAAGCATAGTGGGAATGAAACCAAAGAGAAAATAGTCTACAAAATCACCCTATTAATTTTATAGAGCACTACTTGGTCAATGTTTTGGGGGCAGGAAGAAGGGAAGAAAGAGGAGAGGAAAGTAATGATGCAATGAAGAAAGATGATAAGATGCAGAGACATACAGGCTGGACTGGATGAAAGAGAAGATTACCAAAGAACTCCAAGCAACTCTCTCTCTCTCTCTCTCTCTCTCTCTCTCTCTCTCTCTCTCTACTCTCATCTCCTCTCTCTCTCTCTCTCTCCTCCCCTCTCTCTCTCTCTCTCTCTCTCTCTCTCTCTCTCTCTCTCTCTCTCCTCTCTCGCTCGTCTTTCTGCTCTCTCTCTCTCTCTTTTTCTCTCTCTCTCTCTCCTTTTTGCTCTCTCTCTCTCTCTCTCTCTCTCTCTCTCTCTCTCTCTCTCTTCTCTCTCTCTCTGCTCTCTGCTCTCTCTCTCTCTCTCTCTCTCTTCTCTCTCTCTCTCTCTCTCTCTCTCTCTCTCTCTCTCTCTCTTCTCCTCTCTCTCTCTCTCTCTCTCTCTCTCTCTCTCTCTCTCTCTCTCTCCTCTCTCTCTCTCCCGGCTCCCTCTCATCCTCTCTCTCCTCTCTCTCTCTCTCAAAATACTTAGCCTACTGACATGGCGTTTGACGTCGTCCAGACTCAGAACTGCTCCCCGGTTATTGTTGTTGTTGTGTTTGTGTTTCTTATTTGAGCATCGACACAGCTTGTACTTGATCACCTGCATACAAACAAACATAGTTGCTGGTCTTTGAAGCAATGCCTCAGAGGACCACACTTTTGGAATGCAGCCAACTGACTATTCACTGTTGGCTAATGTTTTTTATTTATTTTTAAATCCTATGCTAGATTCCAAATTGAGACCAATCGAGAGCTTGGGACTTTAAGGTTCTATCTGCAAAAAATACGATTCTGGGATAATTGTCTTTAAAATTCAGAAACCTCTGTGGTTTGAATGGTGTCAACAATTTTTTTATCTTGTATTCTCTTGAACTTAATAACGTGAATTGGGGGTATTTAGAGTACTATATAGGTAGAGAACATTGAACAGAACAAGGGTAATGTCAATAACATAATTTTGACAAAAATGCTAATGGTAAATTTTAGTCCCAAGTTCTCGTAATGACTATTGTATTGAGAAAGTTCTATAATTCAAAGAAGACTGATGGTACACATTTATAAATGATTAGCAGTAATGTATAAAATAATAAGATGAGCTACAGATCCCAGTTTATTCTCATCAATAATAAAAAAGGAAAACTGTTTTAAATTGAAACGTTTTATATAATTAATCATGAGGACATGAACAAACTGTAAACAGAAAGAGCAAATCTTGAAACAAATCCTTGTAGAACAGGCAGCTATTCTACCCATGGAGGTGGTTACTCTGATAAAAATCAACAGGAAGAAAAGCACCCTAACTGAATCCCAAATAAAATATGGCTAAAATGTTAATATATTCAACAGTGCATGTGCCCAACAGATGAGCTGCTTTCAGACACCTGGAAATTAATGATCTGCAAGCTCGTTTCATGTTGGGTGGATAGTTTTAAAGGGATACAGGTAGTTTTATAGGTAGTAACTTATTTTCCACTTTCCTAGGGTTTTGTGTCCGCCAAACTGTTTTTAAAACCAGTTAGCTGGTTATTAAGCAACATCCAGAATAACTTGGTTGGCATTTTTGGAGAATGCAGCGATGCTAGTGGAAATTGATTGTTTCATTGTGGCTGGCTAGTTCTAAAGCCTGTGGCTGTCCAGTACTCACTAGACATATTGCACTGAGGAAATCATGTGAAGGATATTTACATACAGTGACTCTGACAATAATCTGGGGGCGAACTTTCTCCAGGAAGCCTAGATGCATGCAAAAACCCAAGACTTAAGCAAAGAACTAAGTATGTCTTCAGGGAACTTTCCGGATTCGAGAATGAAGAAAGATCTGACAGGAAACATAGACAGAATGAAGGCTTACCTCATATAGGTAGTCAAAGAGCTCCAGGATGGTGAGGATACTGGCTCCTATGAATAGACCCATCTGTCCACCAATATCACCTGAAAACACAAGAAGAGACCCATCTCACATCCAATATCACTGAACACATGAAGAGACCATCTCAACCACCAATACCACGTGAAAACACATGGAGACCCTTCTCGACACCATACACCTGAAAACACACGAAGACCCATGATCACCACAATATCACCTGAAAACACATGAAAGAACCCACTTCACACCAATATCCACTGAAAACAACATGGAGACCCATCTCACCACCAATATAACCTGAAAACACATGGAGAACCCATCTCACACCAATATCACCTGAAAACACATGGAGACCCATCTCACCACCAATATCACCTGAAAACACATGGAGAGACCCATCTCACCACAATATCACCTGAAAACACATGGAGACCCATCTCACCACCAATATCACCTGAAACACATGAGAGACCCATCTCACACACCAATATCAACCTGAAAAACACATGGAACCCATCTCAACGCACCAATATCACCTGAAAACACATGGAGAGACCCATCTCACACACATATCCCACCTGAAAACACATGGAGACCCATCTCACCACCAAATATCACCTGAAAACACAGAAGACCATCTCACCACCAATATCACCTGAAAAACACATGAGAGACCCATCTCACACCAATATCACCTGAAAACAACAGAAGACCCATCTCACCACCAATATCACCTGAAAACACATGAAGAGACCCATCTGACCACCAATATCACCTGAAAACACATGGAGACCCACTCACACACCAATATCACCTGAAAACACATGAAGAGACCCATCTACCACCAATATCACCTGACAAACACATGAAGAGACCCATCTCACCACCAATATCACCTGAAACACATGGAGACCCATCCACACCAATATCACCTGAAAACACACGAAGACCCATCTGACTACCGATATCACCTGACAACACATGAAGAGACCCATACTCACCACCAACATATCACCTGAAAACACATGAAGACTCGAATCACCACCAATATCACCTGACAACATGAAGAGAACCCATCTGACTACCAATATCACCTGAAAACACATGAGAGACCATCTCACCACCCAATATCACCTGACAACACATGAAGAGACCCATTCACCACCAATATCACCCTGACTACACATTAAGAGACCAATCTCCCCCACAATATCACCTGACAAACATGAGAAGACCCATCTCACCACCAATATCACCTGACAACAACATGAAGCCCCATCTGACTACCAAATATCACCTGACACACATGAAGAGACCCATCTCACCACCAATATCACCTGACAACACATGAAGACCCATCTCACTACCAATATCACCTGACACACATGAAGAGACCCATCTCACACCAATATCACCTGACAACACATGAAGAGACCCATCTCACCACCAATATCACCTGAAAACACATGAAGAGACCCATCTGACCCACCAATATCACCTGACAACACATGAAGAGCCCATCTCACCACCAATATCAACCTGACAAACACATGAAGAGACCCATCTGACCACCAATACACCTGACAACACATTAAGAGACCCATCTCACTCAAATCACCTGACAACACATGAGAGACACCATCTGAACCACCAATATCCACCTGACAACAAATGAAGAGACCCATCTGACCACCAATATCACCTGACAACACATGAAGAGACCATCTCCCACCAATCCACCTGAAACACATGAAGAGACCCATCTGACCACCCAATATCACCTGACAACACATGAAACATGAAAACATGCAGACACGGAACAGACGATGAAAACATACAGAACACGGTACAGACAATGAAACATACAGAACACGGCAGACGATGAAACATACAGAACACGAACAGACGATGAAACATACAGAACACGTACGACGATGAAACATACAGAACACGGTAACAGACGATGAAACATACAGAACACGGAACAGACGATGAAACTACAAGAACACGGAACAGACGATGAAACATACAGAACACGGAACAGACGATGAAACATACAGAACACGGAACAGACGATGAAACATACAGAACAAGGTAACAGACCGATGAAACATACAGACAGGAAGACGATGACAACTACAGAACAGGTACAACATGGAACATACAAGACAGGTCAGACTGAAACATACAGAACGCGGTACAGACGATGAAACATACAGAACACGTATCAGACGATGAAACATACAGAAACACGGTCAGACAATGAAACATACAGAACGCGGTACAGATGATGAAACATACAGTACAAGGGCACTCCTGAAGAAAGCATTGGGTTCCTGGAACCTGAACCATTGGTTCCACAATAAATTAAGTAATATTGAGTAACTTTTTTTATTCAGGGACAAAAACATAATTGAAAAAGTTTGTGTTCAGGTATAACGACACACCTCAGTTGCAGTGCTAGGGTTGTGGGTTCGATTCCCACGGTGAACCAGTACGTAAAAAGTATCAAAATGTATGCACTCACTCCTGTCAGTCGATCTGGATAAGAGCATCTGATAAATTACTTGAACGTAATTGTAAAATGTTTATAGTAATTTAATTAAAACAGTTTTGGCAATTTTGTTCATCAATTTCCATACAACTGCTGACAAGCGTTTTCTTACCCAGCAACCCTGCGAACTCGTAAGCTTTGGTCTGCTCGATGGTCTCGTAGTTCAGAGCCTCAAAGAAGATATCCAGAACCAGGATGTTATCACTGTCAACCAAGAGGGGAGGAAAGAGAAGATAACTTACTGTCTATTGTAAAATGACACAGTTATTTGTCTTTGTGCTTCATTCTAACCCCCTAAGACACACTCAGACCTTAGAGCACAGGGTCAGCCACCAGGCACTACCCTTGGAGCAGTTTAGGGGTTCAGTGTCTTGATCAAGGGCACAACAGCAGGAGACCGCATCTAGGACCCTTAAGTAAAACCTATCATCATCAAGTCCACTTCACACTTAATACCCTCATAAAACACCAAACATTGATTGGCACGGCAGGCTTTGTCCACATCCTTGCCTGCATGACTCCTGTTTCTAATCTGCTTGTCCCCTTCCTCGCCTGCATGACTTCCTGTTTATAATCTGTTGTCCTTCTCATCGCCTGCATCACTTCTTGTTTCCAATCGGTTTTTCAGATAGATGACTGAGCAGATATTTCATATCGAGCAAATTAATCGTGTATATGTGTTGTGTGTGTGTGTGTGTGTGGCTGTGTGTGTGTGGTGTGTGTGTGTGTGTGTGTGTGTGTGTGTTGTGTGTGTGTGTGTGTGTGTGTGTGTGTGTGTGTGTGTGTTGTGTGTGTGTGTGTGTGTGTGTGTGAGGGTGCATATTAGGAATGGACATTTGAAATTATTTCACTATTCTAATAATATCATAATATTTTCTGGGATATCCGGATAGTCGAAATACATACATGTTTTTAAAGAAAAACATGTTATTTTTTCAACTTCACTGGGGACTTCCTCGAGCTACTCAGGAGAGGCGGTGCACTCTGCTTGTTTTAGCACAGGCGTGTGGGGGAGGGGCGCAAGAGGAGCAGGGGCCGGTGTGTCTGACATGGAGGGAGAGAGAAAGTAGACAAACTTGTTGCTGCGAAAGGTTATCTATCATCTCATTTGGTAGTGTCTGTCTTGACTGTATCAAATCGATGTAAAAGAAGCTAACTAGCTAAGTTAGTTAGCCAGCTAGCTACACCTAGCCAGCTAAATTAGCCAGGTAGCTAGCTAACACTAGCCAGCTAAGTTAGCCAGGTAGCTAGCTACACTAGCCAGCTAAGTTAACCAGGTAGCTAGCTACACTAGCCAGCTAAGTTAGCAGGTAGCTAGCTACACTAGCCAGCTAAGTTAGCCAGGTAGCTAGCTACACTAGCCAGCTAAGTTAGCCAGGTAGCTAGCTACACTAGCCAGCTAAATTAGCCAGGTAGCTAGCTACACTAGCCAGCTAAGTTAGCCAGGTAGCTAGCTACACTAGCAGCTAAGTTAGCCAGGTAGCTAGCTACACTAGCCAGCTAAGTTAGCCAGGTAGCTAGCTACACTAGCCAGCCAGGTAGCTAGCTACACTAGCCAGCTAAATTAGCCAGGTAGCTAGCTACACTAGCCAGCTAAGTTAGCCAGGTGTGTTGTTCATTTGCCTTCAATTCATTTCCTTCTGGCTTGGACAGGCCATTGGAAGGACCACATACAGAGGAAACATACAGAGGAAACATAACAGAGAAACATACAGAGGAAACATACAGAGGAAACATACAGAGGAATATACAGAGGAAACATACAGAGGATACATACAGAGGATACATACAGAGTGATACATACAGAGAGGATCAATACAGAGCAGGATACACAGAGGGATACATAAGAGGATACATAAGAGGATACTAAGAGGATACATACAGAGGATAATACAGAGGATACATGCAGAGGATACATACAAAGGATACATACAGAGGATACATACAGAGGAATACATACAAAGAGGATACATACACAGAGGATACATACAGAGGAATGTTGTGAGTTCACCCTATTGTATTCTCTCTCTCTCTTTCTTCTCTCTCCAATTCAATTTGAAGGCATTTATTGGTATGGGAAACTCTCTAGCATTTCCTCTCTCTCTCTATCCTCTCTCTCTCTCTCTCTTCTTCTCCTCTCTCTCTCTCTCTCTCTCCTCTCTTCTCTCTCTCTCTCTCTCTCTCTCTCTCTCTCTCCATCTCTCTCTCTCTCTCTCTCTCTCAACTCTCTTCCTCTCTCTTCTCTCCTCTCTCTCTCTCTCTCTCTCTCTCCTCTCTCCTCTCTCTTCTCTCTCTCTCGTTCTCGGTCTTCTCTCTCTCTCTCTCTCTCCCTCTCCTTTTATCTCTCTCTCTCATTCTATTCTGTCTCTCTCTCTCTCTTTTCCGCTCCTTTCTCTCTCATCTCTATCTGTCTCTCTCTCTATCTGTCTCTTCTTTCTCTCTCATCTCTCTCATCTCTCGTCTCTAGAATATCAAGCAGGGATTACTGTATGTTAAGGCCTCAGGGCACATAGTGGATTATTTAGTTTCTGAATATCCGGTAACAAGTGTTATATCGAATACAGGAATCAACTGCAAGGCGAGTCAAACTGTCAAACTGCACTATTCCCTAAATAGTAGACCACTGCATAGGTAATAGGGCATCGTTTGGGACACAGTCCTAAGTTCTAGTTTCTATCCACATCTGAGTTTCCCATCAACAATACAGCTGTTTGTCTCTGATGCTGTTTCCCAGATGAGTTTCCCATCAACAATACAGCTGTTTCTCTCTGATGCTGTTCCAGATGAGTTTCCCATCAACATACAGCTGTTTGACTCTGATGCTGTTCCCAGATGAGTTTCCCATCAACATACAGCTGTTTGTCTCTGATGCTGTTCCAGATGAGTTTCCCATCAAATACAGCTGTTTTCTCTGATGCTGTTAACTAGATGAGATATATATACACTGATCGAAGCAAAAATCTCCGATGTCGTTCTCGATATTGATTCTGATGTAGTGCTGGTATGTTTGTGTGCGGACGTGTCTCGTTCCGCATCATAGAATCACCCCTGAAATTTGATCTATGCTGTTTGTTCGCATGCATAAACCCTTGCAGGTGACTCTGAAGATTATATGGGGGATCTTTGACTAGTCATGTTTTGTTGTACACAGGAATGAGATTTTTTGTGCGCCCAGTAATACCGAAAGGGCTGGAGAACATTTTTCTTCGTCTCTGGTGGTATAGAGCCTGAAAGTATTGCTGTGGCTAGATAGTTTCATTGTGGAAACAATCACATGTTTATAGGACAATTGGCTCATGTCTAGGGTATCTTTATGGGACAACTCGCGTGGGTGTACTTCCAGATCGGAAGATTTTGAGATCAGATTTGAGACAGACTGCACTCGTACTTGTTGTGCTCCTACCCTGGCATCGCCCATGTGGGTGTATGTTGTCAGTACGGATGACGCTATGCGTCTTCTCCATCACTGCACAAATTCGTCATTAACATAGCGCTCTGCTTTCTTTAGTCATCGTCAGGACCAATGGACATAGTACGCTTTTTTGCTCAACTATTAGAGCCTAGTAATGAGTTTCCTTCGCGCGATGGAGATTCGAATACATGAGTTGGTCTGTTTTTTTCATTCTGGATGCTTGTTTCCTCTAGATATTTGAGTTTCTCAACTCTACACTCACCACCTGGGCTAGATTTGTGACAGCTTGCTGGATGTGTTGTCTCTGATGCTGTTTCCAGATGAGTTTCCCATCAACAATACAGCTGTTTGTCTCTGATGCTGTTCCCAGATGAGTTTCCCATCAACATACAGCTGTTTGACTCTGATGCTGTTCCCAGATGAGTTTCCCATCAACAATACAGCTGTTTGACTCTGATGCTGTTCCCAGATGAGTTTCCATCAACAATACACGTGTTTGTCTCTGATGCTGTTCCCGATGATAAACAAAAGGTAAATGTTTTTTAATACCTGGTGTTTTGAGTGTCTATCCACACACATACCACTAGGGTTGCACATGTTGGGGAATATTCAGAGGTGGAAACTTTCCATGGGAATTAACGGGAATATATGGGAATTAACGGGAATATATGGGAATTAACGGGAATATATGGGAATTAACGGGAATATATGGGAATTAACAGGAATATATGGGAATTAACAGGAATATATGGGAATTAACGGGAATATATGGGAATTAACGGGAATATATGGGAATTAACGGGAATATATTCAAATGAATATTAATACCATTTAAATATAGATGTTTTTTTGCATTGGATATAATTACCAATTCATCTGGAGACAGAAACATAAACCTTTTACCTTATCATAAGTTGACATAATTGCAAATGATTAAATCCTTCCAATAGAAACATTTTTTTGTTACGAATTGAACTTTAATTAAATGAGTTGACTCTTCACATGGGATGATTTCACTGAACAACAAAAGAAAGGGAATATTGAATGATCCCCAATTATCAATTGCATCTCCCAAAAACTTTTTCAACATTCATCTGTAAAATGATAGTCTAGAAACTAAAGCTTTGGTTGTCTTCCTCTCAGGCTTCCAAGTCTTCTCCCTGGACCTCCTCAATGTCCATCTCTTGAACATCAGACTCTGAGGCCTCATCTTCACTGTCACTTTCCAACCTTGTTGAGGATGGCTCATTGTCGGGCTCAAAAAGCCTCAAATTTGCCCGGATGGCCACCAATTTTCCAACCCTTGTATTGGTCAGCCTGTTGACTGCTTTAGTGTGTGTGTTCCCAAACAAGGACCAGTTGCGCTCTGAGGTGGCTGATGTTGGTGGGATTTGGAGGATGATGGAGGCAACAGGGGAAAGAGCCTCAGATTCACAAAGTCCCTTCCACCAGGTGGCTGATGAGATATGTTGGCAAGACTGCCATATTGCATCTCCATCCCAAAGCCCTTGCTTGGAAGTGTACTTCGCCAGACTGCCAAGAACCTTGCCCTCATCCAGGCCAAGGTGGCGAGACACAGTAGTGATGACACCATAGGCCTTGTTGATCTCTGGCCCTGACAGTATGGACTTCAGGCAGAAGTTTTCACGCTTTTTTATGTATTTCAGAACTGCAGTTTCCTCTGCTTGGAGCAACAGTGAAGTGGGCAGGGCAGTACAGATGTCTTCTCTTACATCTGCAAACAGAGTCTGAACATCAGACAGGATGGCATTGTCTCTGTCAATCCGTGCAATGGCTACTGCTATAGGTTTCAGGCTGCTTACCACTCTCTCCCAAAATACATCATCCCGGAGGATCCTCTTGATGGGGCTGTCCATATCGGCAGACTGTGATATGGCCATTTCTTGGAGAGACTCCTTCCCCTCCAGGAGACTGTCAAACATGATGACAACACCACCCCAATGGGTGTTGCTGGGCAGCTTCAATGTGGTGCACTTATTCTTCTCACTTTGCTTGGTGAGGTAGATTGCTGCTATAACTTGATGACCTTTCACATACCTAACCATTTCCTTGGCTCTCTTGTAGAGTGTATCCATTGTTTTCAGTGCCATGATATCCTTGAGGAGCAGATTCAATGCATGAGCTGTGATGTCAGGGTAGGACTCCTCCACTTTAGACCAAGCAGCCTTCATGTTCACAGCATTGTCTGTCACAGGTGCAAATACCTTCTGTGGACCAAGGTCATTGATGACTGTCTTCAGCTCATCTGCAATGTATGGACCGGTGTGTCTGTTGTCCCTTGTGTCTGTGCTCTTGTAGAATACTGGTTGAGGGGTGGAAATTATGTAGTTAATTATTCCTTGCCCACGAACATTCGACCACCCATCAGAGATGATTGCAATACAGTCTGCTTTCTCTATGATTTGCTTGACCTTCACTTGAACTCTGTTGAACTCTGCATCCAGTAAATGAGTAGATGAAGCATGTCTGGTTGGAGGGGTGTCTGGTTGGAGGGGTGTCTGGTTGGAGGGCTGTCTGGTTGGAGGGGTGTCTGGTTGGAGGGGTGTCTGGTTGGAGGGGTGTCTGGTTGGAGGGGTGTCTGGTTGGAGGGGTGTGTGGTTGGTGTGTTGTGTGTGTGGTGTGGTGTTGTGTGGGGGGGGGGGTTGTTCATATTCGGTGGAAAAACTTTTCTCAAAAGTAATGTTCCATGCGAAT
>NW_019943871.1:28999-33683 GCF_002910315.2 Salvelinus sp. IW2-2015
GAAACGTAGATCAGGAAATGCGGATAATGTCTTGCTGAGCTGTGTATGACAACTGGTTCACCATCTGTATGTTCACAGGCAATGTTATAGAAGAATTTCTGAATTTCTTCGCCCAGCATACACCCCTCCAAACCCAGACAACCCCTCCACCAGACACCCTCCAACCAGACACCCTCCAACCAGACACCTCCACCCCCCCTCCAACCAGACACCCCTTCCAACCAGGACAAGCCCCTCCAACCAGACCCCCTTCCAAACCAGGACACCCCTCCAACCAGGACACCCTCCAACCGACACCCCTCCAAACCAACACCCCTCCAACCAGACACCCATCCAACCAGCACCCTACCACACCCCTCCAAACAACACCGCACCAACACCCTTCCAACCAACACCCCTCGCAACCAGACACCCCATCCAACCAGACACCCCTGCCAACCAGACACCCCTCCCAACCAGACAGCCCTACACACACACACACACACACACACACACACACACACACGCACACACGCACGCACACACACACACACACCTCTCTCTCAAAACATATTTATTTATGCAAATTCATTCCAATCTGATGTGTCTCTAAACAGACGGGAGGATGACAATGATCCCTTTTCTATCCACTGAGAATTTAGATGATGTCGATTATGAATTTGTCTGAGGGAACGGAATAACTCTGTAATGGATCTGCTGTTTTGTCTGTTTGAAGTCGTTAACCTTTAAATAAGAAACACGTCATCTTAATCACCGACTGTCATGGTGACTATATCTAAAGTCTTCATGATTATCCTTTTCACAATGCACCTTTAACCTTTCACAAGATATCAATATACAGAGAGTGCTAGATGATTCTTCATATTGTCTTTCCTTTAAACTTCCACACCTGACAGATAGATAAGGAACAGACAGGTAAACTTCCACACCTGACAGATAGATAAGGACCAGACAGGTAAACCTCCACACCTGACAGATAGATAAGGAACAGACAGGTATTCTGGTTGGAGGGCGTGTCTGGTTTGGAGGGGTGTATGCTGGGCGAGATGAAAGCATTCAGAAAAGTCCTCTTCCAATACACATTTGCCTGTGAACATCAGAGGTGAACCAGTTTGCCATACACCAGGCTCCAGCAAGAGACATTCATTCAGCATTTCTCTGACTCAGCGTTCCTCCATTGAGTAAAAAAAACAACTGTTCTGATCTTTAGGCCAGGAACCATGAGCTGTTGATATCGATAAGGTGTCATGTATTCCCATCATTTTCAACTGCGAATAGAAGTAGAGGACTTTTTTGTCAGAGGTTGTGACGCGCTGAGCGGAACTTTACTGCATTTGGCCAGGATGATTCTGCATCTTTCGATCGCATTGCTTCACAGTTAATTTTGGGCGGATTGTTTGTAGTACAGTATCTTTTTTGTAAACTACACAGTTTTCCTTCACATTAGCTCGGCAGTGAAACTGTCTCCACACGTCCAGATAGCGCCCGTGGCATTTTTCCTGCAAAAGATTAGATAATTAAAAGTTTAAAAAAGAATACCAATTCCATTGTAAGATAAATTAGCTTAAACAAGTTAGATTAAACCAACTTTGTCAGATATAAATGTTTTAAATATTAAACATGTATCGGGAACAGCGTGAACATTTAACACTCCTCAGTTTAGGCAGGCTCAATCAAGCCTAAATACCCCACGTTGGTAGCAAAAACTAACTAGCAGAAATGTGTGTTTACCAAGTCAGAAATGATTTAAACACATTTTTGCTGTAGGCTACAATTTCTACTTACCCTGTTAACAAAAAAATAATGTTTATCGTCCATATATAAAATATCATTCACCCCACTCCGGGTATTGAAATCAACCCTTACCGAAGATTGTAAGTCCTTGGCCTCAGACAGTGTAGTTAGCTCAGTGGGCTTCAATTAGCATCTTCAATTAGTAGTCTCCAAGATCTGAGACAATGCACTGCACAATGGTGATTAATGTACTTCTGCATGCAGAGGGGATAGTTTAACCAAAATAGCCCACAAGACCTAGGAACTTGCCTTATGTGTATCACCACAAAAAAAGGCTCTCACCGTAGTGTATACAACCAGCTAAACTTTTTTGATGATGAATTTACAGCACAAGTTCCCTCAAAATCCCGGACCTCTAAATCCCATGCGAACCATTACCCTGGAAAGTTTCCGACCATTACTGCAAACAACCCCCCCCCCCACAACACACACACACACACACACACAACACACACACACACACACACACACCACACAACACACACACACACCACACACCACACACACACACACACACACACACACACACACACACACACACACACACACACACACACACACGGCACACACGCCTCACGCCACACACACACACACCACCTCTCTCTCAAAAACCATATTTATTTATTGCACAATGCATTCCAATCTTGACCTGTGTCTCTAAACAGACGGTGAGGATACAATAGATCCCTTTTCTATCCCACTTGAGAATTTAGATGATGTCGATTTATGAATTTGTCCGAGGACACGGAATAACTCATTGTAATGGATCTGCTGTTCTTGTTCTGTGTTGAAGTCGTTAACCTTTAAATAAGAAACACAGTTCATTCTTAATCACCGACTGTCCATGCGTGACCATACTATCTAAAGTCTTCATGATTATTCCTTTTCCACACATGCACCTTTTAACCTTTTCACAAGATATCAATATACACGACGAGTGCTAGATGCAATTCTTCATATTTGTCTTCTCCTTTAAACTTCACACCTGACAGCATAGATACAGAACAGACAGGTAAACTTCCACCCTGACAGATAGATAAGGACCAGACAGGTAAACCTCCACACCTGGGACAAGATAGATAAGGAACAGGACAGGTACACTTTCACACCTGACAGATAGATAAGGAACAGGGACAGCGTAAAACTCCACAGTTTCTGAACAGTTTAGATAAGAACAGGACAGGTTATACTTTCCATACCTGACAGATAATAAGGAACAGACAGGTAAACTTTCCCACACCTGACAGATAGATAAGGAACAGACACAGGTACCACTTCCACCACCTGACAGATAGATCAAGAAACAGACAGGTACACTTCCACACCTGACAGACTAGATAAGGAACAGACAGCGGTAAACCTCCCACAACCTGACAGATAGATAAGGCGAACAGACAAGGTTAGTACTTCCCACCTGACAGATAGATTAAGAAACAAGACACGGTAAACCTCCCACACCTGACAGATAGTATAAGAACAGACAGGCTATACTTCCACACCTGACAGATAGATTAAGCGGCAACAGGACAGGTACACTGCCACACCTGACAATATAGATAAGAACAGACAGGTAAACACTTCCAACCTGGACAGATAGATACAGGAACAGAGACAGGACTTACACCTCCACACTGCAGATAGATATAGGAACAGACAGAGTATACTTCCACCACCTGACCAGATAGATTAAGGAACAGACCAGGTTTATACTTCCACACCTGACAGATAGATAAGGAACAGACAGGATACTGTCCATTACCTGGACAGCATAGATAAGGAACAGGACAGGTACACTTCCACCACCTGACAGATAGATAAGGAACCAGACAGTGTATACTTCCACACCTGACCAGATAGCATTACAGGAACAGACAGGGTAAACTTCCCACACCTGACAGAAGATAAGCGAACAGGACAGGTAAACTTCCACACTGACCAGATTAGATATAGGGAACAGGACAGCGTATACTTCCACAACCTGACAGAGTAGATAAGGAAACAGACAGGTAAACTTCCCACCACCTGACAGATAGTACAGGAACAGACAGGTATACTTCCACACCCTGACCAGAAGATTAAGGAACAGGACAGGTAACCTTCCACACCCTGACAGATAGATAAGGAACAGACACGGTAAACTTCCCACACCTGACAGATAGATAAAGGAACAGACAGGTAAACTTCCAACCACCTGACAGATAGCATGTTAAGGAACAGACAGGTATACTTCCACCACCACAGATAGACTAAGGAACAAGGAACAGGTAAACTTCTCCACACCTGCCAGATAGATAAGCGGACCAGACAGGTAAGCTTCACATCTGACCAGATAGATAAGGGAACGACAACGGTACACTTCCACACCTGACAGATAGATAAGAACAGGACAGTGTTAACTTTCACACCTGGACAGCATAGATACAGGGACAGACAGTACCACTTACGCGATGTATTGCTCAGTCTTGTTGTACTTCTTGCGCCAGCGTACTTGGACTGAGGCCTCTACTGGCGAATCTTGACGAAGGACATCTCCTTTCCACAAGCGCGTCATGTTGCAGGGGCCCGTCTCACACACGCATAGTCATTATTCTTTACCCAATCTCACACAAAATGACTATACAGAAACAGACAGATAGAATACCACTAGAGAGGAACAAGCAAGAATAGAAGAATAGCAAAGTAGCAACAGAATTGAAGAAACAAACGAACATAGAACAGAATAGATACATAGATAGACAGAACTAGAACCTAGAAGAATAGAAACAGAACAGAATAGCATAGAATGACATAGAACCAGAAACTACAATACTAACTAGAAACAGAATAGAATAGCTAGAACAGTAGAATAGCATAGAACTAGAACAGAATAGAATAGCATAGAAAGAACAGA
>NW_019943871.1:36745-40456 GCF_002910315.2 Salvelinus sp. IW2-2015
ATAGAATAGAACAGAATAGAACAGAATAGCATATAATAGAACAGAATAGAATAGCATAGAACAGAATAGAATAGCATAGAATAGAATAGAACAGAATAGAATAGCATAGAACAGAACATAATAGCATAGAATAGAACAGAATAGCACAGAATAGAACAGAATAGAATAGCACAGAATAGAACAGAATAAAATAGAACAGAACAGAATAGAACAGAATAGAACAGAATAGAATAGAATAGCATAGAATAGAACAGAATAGCATAGCACAGAATAGAACAGAATAAAATAGAACAGAACAGAATAGAACAGAATAGAACAGAATAGAACAGAATAGAACAGAATAGAACAGAATAGAATAGCATAGCATAGAATAGAACAGAATAGAACAGAACAGAATAGAACAGAACAGAATAGAATAGAATAGCATAACCAAAGATCAAGTGATGGAATAAAAAACAAATAAATCGGGGAGTTATGAAGTAAGAAGAGTGCTTATTCTAATAATGTATTGGATTGAATTGAAGCACCAACAGTAAGGGTCATGACAAACCAGGCAGATTGCTCAAGAGTGACTTCAAAATTGGACGTCTATCCATGTCCTGTAGACCATTCTGAATGAGTGCCTAAACTTAATGTTTTCACCTTATCCAAAACCTTAACCGTTAACCTTCTACATTTGACATTTGGAGCAACTTCAAAATTTGACGTTTAGAGAAACAGAACAATACTGAACAGGATAAATCAATCCAGGGTGGTAAAAACACGCAGCAAATTTGAAATACGTGGATAAACATGAAATTATGCAGTGAGACTATGAGAGCAACTTCGAAATTTGACGTTTGAAGAAAAGTGGATAAACGTCTAATTCTGCTGTAAGACTGTGAGAGCTTGTTGTGAGAAACAGACAAAGCCCTGATTAGGTAGAAAGAGATGGGAAAATTTGAAAGGATCAAGCAGACAAATAGACAGAGACAGACAGGCAGAGAGACAGAGAGCCTCCCGCTAACCCTAAACGCCTTAAACCCTAATCCTAACCCTATTTTCCTGAGTGATCTAACCCTAAACCCTTAACCCTATTTGTTCCTGTGACTCTAACCCTAACCCTAACCCTATTTTCCTGTGACTAGACCCCCTAAACCCTGAACCCTACCCCTAACCCTAACCCTAACCCTAACGCCTACTACCCACCCTAAAACCCTAACCCTATTTTCCTGTGATCTAACCTAACCCTAACCCTATTTTCTGTGATCTAACGGCAACCCTACCCCTAACCCTCATTTTCCCCTGTTGATCCTAACACCCCTAAACGCTAACCGCTAAACCCTATTTTCCCTGTGATCTAACCCAACCCTAACCCTATTTTCGGCTGCGATCTATTGTTAAAGGTTAATTATGAAATGGGTAGTAGCAGACTAGACTTGGTTGCGGCTGGATTGTCAGAAACAATTGCTCTGGCCGATTGTTTGTCAGTCTAATTCGTTTTTAAGGGCCAGCCATACAATATCTACATTTACGATTTTTAACATTTTAAGTCATTTAGCAGACGCTCTTATCCAGACGCGACTTACCAATTTGGTGGGCAATTCAACCTTATGATATCCCAGTTGGAACAACCACTTTACATAGTGCCATTAACTGTTTTAAGGGTGGGGGGTTAGAAGGATTATTTATCCCTATCCTAGGTATTCCTTAAAGAGGTGGGGTTTCAGGTGTCTCTCGGAAGGTGGTGATTGACTCCGCTGACCTGGAGTCGTGAGGGAGTTTTGTTTCCAGCCATTGGGGTGCCAAGAGCAGCGAACAGTTGTTTGAACTAGGGCTGAGGCCGGGAACTGTACTTCCTCAGAAGGTAAGGGAGGCGAGCAGGCCAGAGGTGGATGAACCAGTGGCACTTGTTTTGGGTGTAGGGCCTGATCAGAGCCCTGAAGGTACGGGGGTGCCCGTTCCGCCTCACAGCTCCGTAGGGCAAGCACGCATGGTCTTTGTAGCGGATGCGAGCTTCAAAACTTGGAAGCCAGCTGGAGAGAGCGGAGGAGCGGGGTGACGTGAGAGAACTTGGAAAGTTGACACACCAGACGGGCTGCGGGCGTCTGGATTGAGTTTGTAGGGGGTTTAATGGCAACAGGGCAAGGGAGCCCGCAGCCAACAGCGAGTTGCAGTAATCCAGACGGAGATGACAAGTGCCTGGATTAAGACCCTGCGGCCGCTTCCTGCGTGAGGCAGGGTTCGTACTCTGGCGAATGTTGTAGAGCATTGAACCCTACAGGAACGGTCACCCGCCTTGATGTTAGTTGAGAACGACAGGGTGTTGTCCAGGATTCCACGGCCAAGGTGTCTTGCACTCTGGAGGAGGACAGCAACGACAACAACGCTGCAACTTATATCTGTTCTACTTATTTTCTGATTAGGATCAAATTGTGGAATCAAATGTTGTATTATGATTATTCCTATAGAAACCATGGTTGTCAGCCAAATCCAACGCTATCTAAAATGTGCAATCTAGCTTTTATTTCTGAATTGTCGCTATAACCAGCACCTGTAATTGGTGCCGCGTTGAAGTAACAAGTAAGCAGTGGCTCTCAGTAGTTATTCTGGAGGAGACACTTGTCCTCAGAGTATCGCATCAGTCATTCTGCAACTGTGAAAAGGACCATCCTCCACACTGTCCCGAAAATGATAGCCGTATTTCCCCTCTGGTGGTGCCAGAACTTTTGACTGAGGGGCCTTTGGTCAAGGAAGGTAGTGCACTATCTAGGGAGTAGGGTTCCATAGGGCTCTGGTCAAATAGGTAGTTGCACTAGTCTAAGGGGGTAGGCTGCCATCTGGACACCGTCCTCGCTCTGTAGCGTCTGACATGATCTCATTCGCTCATTCGCTTGCACCAGACCTGCCAGGTGGAATGTACCTGGATGTGTGAAGCAGTGTGGACGGATGTGAATGAGTATGGAATTCATACTGACAGGAAGGGAGCTAATTCCCTGTATCTCGGACATCAGGTTGTTGTGGTGTGTCCTCTAACTGTGTTGTCACTGATAGAAGAGCCTTGTGCAATCTATAGAGAAAATGAAAGGACACCAGTGTTAATGAAATCAAATTAATTCATTTCATTAGGAGATTAAGATCACATTTTAGGGAGACGTTTTCTAGGCAGATGAGACCAGAAGAAAGAGAAGAAGGTTGTAAACGGCCAGACCAAGTCCCTCTTCATCGCTGTTCGTCCTCTTCTTTCATCCAGGACATTGTGTTCTGTCTCTGTTATGTCTTCCTCAGGAGATGGCCCCTTACTGTACCCCAGAGCAGTAACAAGGAGTGTGCCGACCCTGCCTTGGGTAAGTTAACACTCTGTCTGGCTGGCTTGTCTGGCTGGCTCTCTCTCTCTGTCTGTCTCTCTCTCACTCTCTCTCTCTCTCTCTCTCATCTTTCGCTCTGCTCTGTGTCTGTCTGTCCTGTCTGTCGTCCTGTCTGTCTGTCTTGTCTGTCTGCCTGTCTGTCTGTCTGTCTGTCTGTTCTCGCTCTCTCTCTCTCTCTCTCTGTCTCTCATCTCTCTCCTCTCTCGTCTCATCTCTCTCTCTGCTCTCCTCTCTCTCCTCCTCTACTCTCCTCTCTCTCTCTCTGTCTCTGTCTCTGTCTCTCTGTCTCTCTCTGTCTTCTCTCTTGTCTCTCTCTCTGTCTCTCTCTCCCTCTCTCTTCTGTCTCGCTCTTTCTCTCTGCTCT
>NW_019943871.1:45665-46744 GCF_002910315.2 Salvelinus sp. IW2-2015
ACCATCCTCCTCTTGTGTGGGGTGTGGGTGTGGGTGTTAGGGGTAGGGGTAGGGTTAGGGTTAGGGGTAGGGTTAGGGTTAGGGTTAGCGTTAGGGTTAGGGGTAGGGTTAGGGTTAGGGTTAGGGTTAGGGTTAGGGTTAGCGTTAGATCACAGGAAAATAGAAGCTTTACTTTTTCTGTCTTTCTCATCTTCAGCCTAGTCACCCCTGTCTCTAAGATACACAATCCATCACATTCAACAAACCTTGCCTATGCTGCTCGGCCATCGCTCATCCACATATTCATATGTACATATTCTCATTCACACCTTTTAGATCTGTGTGTATTAGGTAGTTGTTGGGGAATTGTTAGATTACTTGTTAGATTTGTGTGTATTTGGTAGTTGTTGGGGAATTGTTAGATTACTTGTTAGATATTACTGTACTGTCGGAACCAGAAGCACTGTCACGACTTCCGCCTAAGTCGGCTCCTCTCTTTGTTCGGGCGGCGTTCGGCGATCGACGTCACCGGCTTTCTATCCATCGCCGCTCCATTTTTCCTGTATCCATTTGTTTTGTCTTGTTCCCTGCACACCTGGTTTTCATTCCCCCAATCAATTCATATGTATTTATTCCTCTGTTCCCCATCATGTGTTTGTGTAGGATTGTTTCTGTTACGTGTATTTGGATATTGTGGATATTGTTACACGCATTACTTTTTGTCTATGTTCCGTGTTTTGGGCACATTTATTGTTATTTTTGTGCTGTCATTTTGGACCGGAATAAAAAGTGCGCCTGTTCACTACACTCTGCTCTCCTGCACCTGACTTCGCCTCCGATACACACTCCTAACAAGCACAAGCATTTCGCTACACTCGTATTAACATCTGCTAACCATGTGTATGTGACAAATAACATTTGATTTGAGAGTTGAGATAAAATCTCCACTAAAGCATGTGCCAACTAACCCTACTGAACAAAATCTGTTTTAAGAGTTTTGTTGGATCCCTATAGAGTCAGTGACAGAGAGGATGACTGAGTTATGGTTCCCTATAGAGTCAGTGACAGAGAGGATGACTGAGTTATGGTTCCCTATAGAG
>NW_019943871.1:46769-56235 GCF_002910315.2 Salvelinus sp. IW2-2015
AGAAGAGTCATCTATTAATGTTGTGAGATGATCTGCCCTAGAGAGAGATATAGAATGTTGGAAAATTTCACCTCCAAGTGCTGATTCATCTCATCTGTCACTCACTATAGGGAAACGCAACACCTCTTCTCTGTTATTAGACACTATGGGGAACCATGACTTTCCTCATTCACGTGCTTGTGGGAACCAGGTGAAATTGACATTTACGATCTTGCTAACTGGTTGAACGCGGCCTGTGTTTTTAATACAACCTACTAGCGTCTAAAAACTTCAGAGTTTTCCTAGTGTGTCGACCAACAAGAAAAGCACGTATACACGAAAAATGTACGACGAGTCATACTCTGTTTGTCATTAGGCGCTCTTTGTCACTACGTTCCAGTGATCCCTCGCTGATAGGTGTCCTGATGTTTGATAGTTCAGTGGCTGCCTAAACACTAAATAAGATATCTACCTGACTGTAGACATAATATGTGTCGTGAATCGGCACTACCTTGCTTCTGATCCCTAATTCACTTGTCCCTATGTCGTGTCCTGCACTCCTCATCTCTGTCCGAAATCTGTCTAGGGGACAAAATTGTGATCTCTTCCACGCATCTATTTCTCCATACCTCTTCTGTCCGTACTGTCTGATCGTGTGGAATCGCTGTCTTCATCCAGTTGGAACTCCACATTTCTGCATTGCTACGTCCAATATCTGTCTTCATCATCGTGTTCATCCTAGATTTCTTATTACCACGTGAAATCCTATCTGACTACCAGTCCATCCTCTCTGTCACTGACTCATAAGGTGAACCATTAGCTCCGTTACTCTCGTCACTGACTCTATAGGGTAACCATACTTTCAGTCATCCTCTCTGTCAACTGACTCTAAGGGAAAACCATGATCAGTTCTCTCTCATGTCACTGACTCTATAGGAACCATTAACATCAGTTCATCCTTCTCTGTCACTGGACTCTATTAGGGACAACCAGTCATCCCTACTCACTGTCATAGGCCTGACTCATTCTTTGTCTGACTGGACCTCTATAGGGAACCATGACTCAGTCATCTTCTCTGTCATGAACTCTATAGGGAACCATGACTCAGTCATTCCTCTCTGTCCTAGATCTATACGGGAACCATGACTCAGATCATCTTCTCTGTCAACTGACTCTAATACCGGAACCCTGACTCCAGTCATCCTCTTTCTGTACTGACTTCTATAGGTGAACCATAGACTCCAGTCATCCTCTCTGTCACTGACTCTATAGGGGAAACCATATACTCAGTCCATCCTCTCTGTCACTGACTCTATAGGGAACCATGACGAGAGGATGACTGAGTCATGGTTCCCTATAGAGTCAGTGACAGAGAGGATGACTGAGTCATGGTTCCCTATAGAGTCAGTGACAGAGAGGATGACATATGCCGCGTTTACGTGCTAGTCGGAACTAGGAAACTCTGAAGTTTTAGACTTGCTAGTAGGTTGTAGTTAAACACATGCCGCGTTCAACCAGTTAGCAAGTCGTAAATGTCAATTTCCTGGTTCCCACAAGCACGTGAATGAGGAGTCATGGTTCCCCATAGTGTCAGTAACAGAGAAGATGGTGTTGGTTCCCTATAGTGAGTGACAGAGAGGATGACTCAGCACTTGGTAGGTGGAATTTTCCAACATTCTATATTTTTCTAGGGGCAGATCATAGACTTAGTTAGATGACTCTTCTTCGTATCTGTCCCCTTATGGCATCTGTGAGAGCACGGGCAGGGCCATTGAGGCCATCTCCATTTTAAAGTAGTGCATTTTATTATTCTACTACTTCTATGAGATGGTAATCCAACTGAAAGGATCCATACTGCCACCTGGAGTGTGTTGTTGGAACAGGTATAAAGCCAAGGTTGGCGATTTTTCTACCACCTGCAGTTATGGAATGAGCATAATTCATTGGCTGATCTCTCCTGATGACCCGGATGGAATTATGTGATCCTTCCTTAACCCATAAGAAGTCCCACCCAGTTGACTACTTTAAAATGGTGGAAGTTGTCAATATCAATGTCCTTGCAATTTTTTTAAATTTCCAAGTATTGATCTCTGTCTATCTTTATGGGGCAGCTCTGCGTCGAGGGCTGAAATTAATGTGACTGATTAAGTTTGGAAAAAAAATGTGATTGGTTAAGATTGGGGTTAGGGGTTGGGTTAAGTTTAGGTAAGACATATGATTAGTTAAAGGGATAGTTCACCCAAATTACAAATTACCCATTTAAGCAAGGGGTGTCAAACTCCTTCCATGGAGGGCCTACTGCCTGCAGGTTTTTTCCTTTCAATTAAGACCTAGACAACCAGGTGAGGGGAGTTCCTTACTAAGACCTAGACAACCAGGTGAGGGGAGTTCCTTACTGAGACCTAGACAACCAGGTGAGGGGAGTTCCTTACTAAGACCTAACACCCACACCCACACCCCACACAAGAGGAGGATGGTTAGGGGTAGGGTTTAGGGTAGGGTTAGGGTTAGGTTCAGGTAGGGGTATGGTTAGGGTTTAGGGTTCAGCGTTCGGGTTAGGGGTAGGGTTAGGGTTAGGGTTAGGGTTAGGGAGTTTAGGGTAGGGTTACGGGGTAGGGGTAGGGGTTAGGGGTACGGGGGTAGGGGTATGGGTCTAGGGTTTAGGGGTAGGGTTTAGTTAGGGTTAGCGTTAGGGTTAGGGGTAGGGTTGGTAGGGTTAGGGTTAGGGGTGTAGGGGTTAAACGCGTTAGATCACAGGAAATAGAAGCTTACTTTTCTGTCTTTCTCACTTGCAGCCGTAGTTCAGCGTCCCTGTCTCTAAGATAACAACAATCCATGCGACATTCAACAGAGCCGGTTGCCAACATGCCTGCTCGATCCATCGCTCATCCATAGGTTCATATTGTACATATCTCATTCACACCTTTTAGATCTGTGTGTATTAGGTAGTTGCGTTGGGGAATTGTTTGATTACTTGTAGATTTGGTGTGTATTTGGGTCGTTGTTGGGGAATTGTTTAGATTAGCTTGTTAGATATCTACTGTACTGTCCGGAACCAGAAGCACGTCACGACATTCCGCCTAAGGTCGGCTTCCTCTCATTTGTTCGGGGCGGCGTCCGGACGATCGACGTCACCGGCTTTCTATCCCATCGCCGTCCATTTTTCTGTATCCATTTGTTTTTGTTCTTGTATCCCCTGCACACCTGGTTTTTCATTCACCCAAATCAATTCAATAGTATTTTATTTCCTCTGTTACCCCATCATGTGTTTGTGTAGGTTGTTTCTGTTACGTGTATTTGGATATTGTGGAATATTGTTACACAGCATTACTTTTTGTCTATGTTTTCCGTGTTTGGGGCAACATTTATTGTTTATTTGTGCTGTCATTTTGGAACGCGGAATAAATAAGTGCGCCTGTTCCAACTACACTCTGCTCTCCTGCACCTGACTTCGCCTCCGATACACACTCCAACAAAGCACAAGCATTTCGCTACACTCGTATTAACATCTGCTAACCATCGTGTATGTGACACCATTTAACATTTGATTTGAAGTTGAGATAAAATCTCCACTAAAGCTGTGCCAACTAACCTAACTCGAACAAAATCTGTTTTAAGAGTTTTGGTTGGATCCCTATCAGAGTGCAGTGAGACAGAGAGGATGACGGAGTATGGTTCCCTATCTAGAGTCAGGTGACAGAGAGGATGGACTGCAGTTATGGTTCCCTATTTTAGGAGTCCGTATGTGTATTTCGTATGGAGGATTGACTGAGTCATGGTTCCTATAGAGTCCAGTTGACAGAGAGGATAATCTGAGTCATGGTTCCTCTATGAGTCTAGTGTATCTATGATTTGTATGGTATGATTCTTGAGTTTCATGGTTCCCTATATGTAGTTCAGTGATCAGGCTGAGTATAGTATTCTTGTTTAGTCATGTGTCCTATAGAGGTCAGTGACCAGAGAAGAATGACTGAGTCATGGTTCCCTATTAGAGTCCTAGTGAACTTTGATGTTAAGTGAGATTCTGAGTCATGGTTCCTATTAGAGTCAGTGACTAGAGGAGTATGACTGGTTATGGTTCCCTATATGAGTTCTAGTGATCAGAGAGGATGATCTGAGTTCATGGTTTCGTCCTATTATGATGTTCTAGTGTACTATGTAGTTAGGTGTATTGTATTTGTTATGTTTTATGGTTTCCCGTATTATTTATTTGAGTTTCTATGTTTGTTACAGAGATGGTATTTGACTGAGTAGGTTATGTGTTTCCGCTTATAGAGTTCAAGTGGACAGAGATGTTGTATGACTTTGAGTTCCATATTGTGTTTTTCCCCTATAGAGTCAGTTACAGAGAGGTATGAATCTGAGTCATGGACCTCTATATGTAGTCATGTGACAGTAGGAGGATGATCTGGAGTCATGGTTTCTATCGTCCTATTAGTTGTCAGTTGACATTGTTTTAGAGGATGAATGAGTCATGGTTCTATTAGAGTTTTTTCTTATTGTGCAGAGATGGAATGACTGAGTCATCTGTGTTCTCCTAATATTTGTAGTCAGTTGACCTAGAGATGGGATGACTGAGTCTATGGTTCCCTATATTTTGAGTCATGTTTTGACTTGAGAGGTATGACTGTTAGTCATGTTCTCCTTATTATTGAGTCTAGTTGTATCAGAGTAGGATTGACTGTGGTTATGTTCATGGTTCCTTATATGAGTCATTAGTGACAGTGAGTGAGACATATGCCTTTTGCTTGTTATCGTGCTAGTCGTGTAATCTTAGGTAAACTCTTGGAAGTTTTTAGACTTGGCTATGTTAGGTTGTAGTTAAACAATGTCTCTGCTGTCTAATTTTCCAGTTTAGTCTAAGTCGTTAAATGTTCATTTATTTCCTTGGTTCCCACATAGCACGGTGAATGATGTGAGTCTATGGTTCCCCATAGTTTGTTTCAGTTCAACAGTTAGAAGATTGGTGTTTTGTGTTTTCCTCTATTAGTGTAGATGACAGTAGAGGTGTATGGACTCTTTTATGCACGGTAGGTGGATTATTTCCTAAACATTCTTAAATTTTTCTAGGGGCATGGTATCATAGACTTAGTTAGTGATGATCTTCCTTTCTTTCGTATCTGTTCTTCCCTTATGGGCATTCTTGTGAGAGCACTGGGCAGGGCCATTTGAGTTCATCTTCCATTTTAAAGTTAGTGCATTTTATTATTCTACTAACTTCTATGAGATTGGTATATTTCCAATCTGTAATAGGATCCATATTATCGCCTGTTACTGGAGTGTGTGTTGTGTTGATTACAGGTAAGAAGCCAAGTTGGGCGATTTTTCTACCACTGCCAGTTATGAAGAATAGCATAATTCATTGGCTGATCTCATCCTGATGAAAGCCCGGTGATTATGTGATCCTTCCTTAACCCTAAGAAAGTCCCACCCAGTTGACTACTTTAAACATGGTGGAAGTTGTCAATAATCATGTCCTCAGCAATTTTTTAAAATTTCCAAGTATTGATCTCTGTCTATCTTATGGGGCAAGCTTCTGCGTCGAGGGGCTTGAAATTATGTGTACTTGGATTAAGTTTGGGAAAAAAATTGGTTGATTGTTAAGAATTGGGGTTAGGGTTGGGTTTTATAGTTTAGGTAAGACATTGATTAATTGTTAAAGGGATAGTTCACCCATATGATTATCAAATTTTAACCTTTCATTTTAAGCTAGTGGTTGTGTCAAACTCCTTCCTTATGGGAGGGCCTACTGCCTGCTAGTGTTTTTTCCTTTTAATTTAATGCCTAGACAACCAGATGTGAGGGGATGTTCCTTATTTCTAAGTACCCTAGACTAACCTGGTGAGGGTGTATGTTTCCTTCACTGAGATCTCTATTGATCACTCGAAGGTGAGTTGGGATGTCCTTACTAAGGTACCTTATAATTCATAATTCCAGTTGTTTTAGGTTGGATGTACTTTAATATTCTTTGAAGTATCTCTTAGACAACCAGGTGAGGGGAGTTCTCTTATGTGTACCTTTTATGACAAACTCATTGTGAGGGTGAGTTCCTTATCTAAGTCTATGTGTTAAACCAGGGTGAGTTTGGTTAGTTGTCTCTTTATCTGAGTTACCTCTTTTTTTTATGTATTCAACTCAGGTGTGAGGGTGAGTTCCTTACTTTGAGTATCCTTTTGTATTCTATTATCCATGTGTGTATGGGGAGTTCTTTACTTATATGTACCTATTCATCCAGTGTGAGGGAGTCTTACTGAGTACTCTTTTTTTAGTATCTATATCCTAGGTGATGTGGTGTAGTCCTTATCTTGTAGACCTTATGTATTCATACCAGGTGAGGGGAGTTCCTTACTAAGACCTTAGGTCATTCCCGGTGGTATATGGTGTTATGTTTTCTCTTTACTGAGACCTAGTTACAACTCAGGTGAGGGGAGTTCTTTTTTACTGAGACCTTGAAACCAGGTGGGTGTGTAGTTCCTTATCTTGAGACCCCTTAGACACCAGGTTGAGGTGGAGTCTCTGCTTTTATTTATTCTTTTAAGTATCTCTAGACATTACCAGGTGAGGTGGAGTTCCTTTACTGAGACCTAGACAACCGGGGTGAGGAGAGTTCTCTGGTACTCCAAAGACTTTCTAGACACCAGGTGAGGTTGTAGTATCTTGCTTACTTGAGACTAGTATCAATACCAGGTGAGGGTGGAAGTTCCTTACTGAGACCTAGACAACCAGGTGAGGGGAGTTCCTTACTAAGACCTATGACAACAAGGGAGGAGGAGTTCCTTACTGAAGACCTAGACAACCAGGTGAGGGAGTTCTTTACTAAGACCTAGACACACCAGGTGAGGGGAAGTTCCTTACTGAGACCTAGACAACCAGGTGAGGGAGTTCCTTACTAAGACCTAGAACACCAGGTGAGGCGAGTTCCTTACTAGACCTAGACAACGCAGGTGAGGGAGTTCCTTACTAAGACCTAGTACAAACCAGTGAGGGAGTTCTTAACTAAGACCTAGAAACCAGGTGAGGGGAGTTCCTTTACGAGACCTAGACAACCAGGTGAGGGGGAGTTTCCTTACTAGACCTAGACAACCAGGTGAGGCGAGTTTCCTTACCTAAGACCTAGGACAACAGGTGAGGGGAGTTCCTTACTAAGACCTAGACAACCAGGTGAGGGGGAGTTCCTTACTAAGACCTAGACAACCAGGTGAGGGGAGTTCCTTACTAAGACCTAGGACATAACCAGGTGAGGGAGTTCTTTACTAAGACCTAGACAACCAGGTGAGGGGAGTTCCTTATACTAAGTACCTAGACAAACCAGGTGAGGGGAATCCTTACTGAGACCTAGGAAACCAGGTGAGGGGAGTTCTTTACTGAGACCTAGACCAACCAAGGTGAGGGGAGTTCCTTACTGAGACCCTAGACAACCAGGTGAGGGGAGTTCCTTACTGAGACCTAGAGCAACCAGGTGAGGGGAGTTCCTTACTGAGACCTGTAGACCACAGGTGAGGAGAGTTCCTTACTGAGACCTAGACAACCAGGTGAGGGAGATTCCTTACTGAGCCTAGACAACCAGGTGAGGGAGTTCCTTCTGAGACCTAGACAACCAGGTGAGGGGAGTTCCTTACTAAGACCTAACGACAAAGGTGAGGAGAGTTCCTTACTGAGACCTAGACAACCAGGTGAGGGGAGTTCCCTTACTAGACCTAGACACCCAGGTGAGGGGAGTTCTTTACTAAGACTAGACAACCAGGTGAGGGGAGTTCCTTACTGAGACCTAGACAACCAGGTGAGGGGAGTTCCTTACTAAGACCTAGACAACCAGGTGACGGAGTTCCTTACTAAGAACCTAGACAACCAGGTGAGGGGAGTTCCTTACTAAGACCTAGACACCAGGTGAGGGGAGTTCCTTACTAAGAGACCTAGACATACCAGGTGAGGGAGAGTTCCTTACTAAGAACCTAGACAAACCAGGTGAGGTGAGTTCCTTACTAAGACCTAGACAACCAGGTGAGGGGAGTTTCTTACTAAGACCTAGACAACCAGGTGAGGGAATTCCTTACTGAGACCTAGACAACCAGGTGAGGGGAGTTCCTTACTGAGACCTAGACAACCAGGTGAGGTGGAGTTTCCTTACTAGAACCTAGACAACCAGGTGAGGGGAGTTCCTTACTAAGACCTAGCAACCAGGTGAGGGGAGTTCCTTACTGAGACCTAAGACAACCAGGTGAGGGGAGTTCCTTACTGAGACCTAGACAACCTAGGTGAGGGAGTTCCTTACTAGAGACCTAGACAACCAGGTGAGGGGAGTTCCTTACTGAGACCTAGACAACCAGGTGAGGGGAGTTCCTTACTGAGACCTAGACAACCAGGTGAGGGGAGTTCCTTACTGAGACCTAGACAACCAGGTGAGGGGAGTTCATTTACTGAGACCTAGAGCAACCCAGGTGAGGGAGTCCTTACTGAGACCTAACAACCAGGTGAGGGGTTCCTTACTGAGACCTAGACAACCAGGTGAGGGGAGATCCTTACTGAGACCTAGACAACCAGGTGAGGGGAGTTCCTTACTGAGACCTAGACAACCAGGTGAGGGGAGTTCCTTACTAAGACCTAGACAACACAGGTGAGGAGAGTTCCTTACTGAGACCATAGACAACCAGGTGAGGGAGTTCCTTACTAGAGACCTAGACAACCAGGTGAGGGGAGTTCTTCTTACTAAGACCTAGACAACCAGGTGAGGGGAGTTCCCTTACTGAGACCTAAGACAACCAGGTGAGGGGAGTTCCTTACTAAGACCTAGACAACCAGGTGAGGGAGTTCCTTACTGAACCTAGACAACCAGGTGAGGGGAAGTTCCTTACTAAGACCTAGACAACCAGGTGAGGGGTTCCTTTACTAAGACCTAGACAACCAGGTGAGGGGAGTTCCTTACTAAGACCTAGACAACCAGGTGAAGGTGAGTTCTTACTAAGACCTAAGAACAACCAGGTGAGGGAGTTCCTTAACTAAGACCTAGACAACCAGGTGAGGGGATTCCTTATGAGACCTAGAACAACCAGGTGAGGGGAGTTTCCTTACTGAGACTCTAGACAACCAGGTGAGGTGAAGTTCCCTTACTATGACCTAGACAACCAGGTGAGGGGAGTTCCTTACTAAGACCTAGGCAACCAGGTGAGGGGAGTTCCTTACTGAGATGACCATAGGACAACGCAGCGGGTGAGGGGAGTTCCTTACTGAGACCTAGACAACCAGGTGAGGGGAGTTCCTTACTAAGACCTAAGACAACCAGGTGAGGGGAGTTCCTTACTGAGACCTAGACAACCAGGTGAGGGGAGTTCCTTACTGAGACTAGACAAACCAGGTGAGGGAGTTCCTTACTGAAGACCTAGACAACCAGGTGAGGGGAGTTCTTACTGAGACCTAGAAACCAAGGTGAGGGGAATTCCTTACTGAGACTAGACAACCAGGTGAGGGGAAGTTTTTACTAAGACCTAGT
>NW_019943871.1:56260-90647 GCF_002910315.2 Salvelinus sp. IW2-2015
TTACTGAGACCTAGACAACCAGGTGAGGGGAGTTCTTTACTGAGACATAGACAACCAGGTGAGGGGAGTTCTTTACTGAGACATAGACAACCAGGTGAGGGGAGTTCCTTACTGAGACCTAGACAACCAGGTGAGGGGAGTTCGTTACTGAGACCTAGACATTCAGGTGAGGGGAGGAGAGAAAACCTGCATACTCTCAGATATAAGTTACCAGGGTTACAGAAAGTGTTTATGCCGAAGCAGTGAAGAGAGTGGTAGAGGATGATGGGCACAGGGTGAGGGATCCTGAGAGGATTCCTGTGAATAGGCAGAGACCAAGACAGAGTGATGGGAAGAATATGTGCCTCAGTAAGGTGGGCTTTTAAGCATTCATAGCCATGGTTGTTAATTGTTCTGCAGAAATGGATCGTAAATCACAGAAGTTAGAGGTTGTGGTGGCAGCGGCAGAGAAATGCTTGGGAATGTGAGGATTTTCTGCAGAACAGCTGCAGGGGGTGTTGCGGTGTAGTGATATGTCCTCTCAGACCGTTGCTCTGGAATAGGACGAGACAGGGTTAAATAGTGGAATGGGCTGGAAGGGCAATTTACCCAATAGTTTTATTATCGTTTTAAAGAATATAATGAATGTAGGTTGGTTGTGAATGGCTTCACACACCAGTACAGTAGGGGGTAAGGCTGTTGTGGTGACTGTATTACCGCCACATCAGCGGTCACGAGTCATGAAGGCAGTGAAATTCCACGTGAACGTTTAGTCACAGTAATTAGGCTTCTCCAAGCTCTGATGCTGCTGATGGTCATTAGTAGTCTACTAATCTTACTAACTGCCTGTTACTCTGCACTCTATTGTCCCTCTAATCACTCTGACATCAATGCAAATGTGATCGAAAATCTAATCAATCACTTCATGAGATCTCATGAGCTCATGTTGCTCAACATTTCTATAGGCTATGCAATTATACAAGAAAACAGAGTGATGACCTCTATTAAAAAGAAGATGATTCCATCAGCTTTCTATAGGCTAGGCCTGCTATATTTATTTATCAACTTTCCTAATATTAAGCACATTGCTTATCTTTCCTACCTGGCTGGCATGAAAATGAACCATGGGGAAAAGTGTCCTCCATTCGCTATTTAAGTGTATAGGTGACATTTATTTTCCCACTGACCCTGTTTCGATACAGGTGCATGATAATGGTCCATTCTAAATTATAACAAATGTCACACATATATTTTTTAGTATATGTAAAGACAAGATTAAATCAAGAATAGTCTGATGGGTGACAATATTAGCCTTTCAATTACATATTATCACTTGTGAATGATAAGAATAAGAAACATTWAATTTTTTTAATTTTTCGAATCATAGTCGCACACCTCATGTATTCTAGCCCATAGGCCTATATGTTTTGATAAGGTTTGTATCACAACTAAAGTGGCCAAATAACTTATTAAAATTAAGCACTGCTTTACAAGGGGTGTAGAGTCTAACTGGCATATATAAGCAGGGTGTGAGTTTCAAGTTTGGGGAAGAACATTTTCACCATAAAATGCACCTTTATAATAAAAGCATTACATGTATAATTGCATTTGCGGTTTCTTTTGATAATGGTGTTTTCCCGCTAATGGAACATTCACGCTTATAGCCTTCTGCTGTGTTCACATTGCTGCGCTTATAATGTGAAGGAATAGACTAATAGTTTATCAACATTTTAAGCTAAACGTTCCGATCTGTTGCGTCAACCACATTGAGCAACAAAGTGGTTTTGATGTGGTTTTGATGCTTGTGGTTGTTTTAATGTGGGATCTATCGCATTCCACAACTGTCCCAGACTATGTTTGGAATATTTATTTCTCGCACAGAATAGCATTTTGTACTTTTGTAATATGGGCAGTGGCGGCCCGTCATTCAGGGCAGGTGGGTTGTCTGTTATGTCTGTTATTTTGGCATTAATACGTGTCACATAGCAGTTTGCAAACAATGTAAAAACAAATATAAAAATAATTTGAGTTAATAAAGCCTCCATAGTCCATGGTCTCTCTTTTGCTTTCTTTGTAAATGTTTTTATTTTTTGGGGGTGGATCAGCTTAATATTGCGGAAAGATTGTAGCTTCCATCAATGTAATTTTCTGCATCATTTCCAATCCCCCATATATTTTGGGGGTAAATATATATATTCATATACATACATGTATGCATACATATACACATATATACATACACATACCTATATAGACATACATATACACATATATACATACACATACCTATATAGACATACATATACACATACTATAATAGAATACAATATAATCACATATAACATACCATACCTATATAGACATACCTATACACATATATACATACACACCTATATAGAACATACATATACCACATATATACATACACATACCTATATAGACATACGATATACACATATATACATACACATACCTATATAGACATACAATACACACAAATATACAATTAACAAACCATATATACACTATACATACACATACCTATATAGACCAATACAATATACACATATATACATACACATACCTATATAGACATACTGTTTTAAGAATGCACCTTTATTATTCCCCTCAAACCCTACCACCGATCCCCCAATTGGAGTAAAATAATAAACACTTCGGCTTTTACCTTCAGTTTATACATCTTATACACATTTTACAGACACAATCTATTTTACAATAGTTATATTTTGTTTGTTTTTAGTCCTTCCTCTATTTCTGATGTCCATCCAGTTTGATTTCTATTTGTAACTGTGCTATTTCACAACATTTCTGAACCTATATAGATTTTACAGACCCGATATGTTTTACATTGGTTATCTTGTTATTAGTCCCACCCTTCAGCTCCATTCAACCCCTCCCATCTATCTCTCAACATCATCCATTTTGGATTTCTATTTGCCACATGTTTTTCAACTGTGCTTCGATGCTTCACAAAAGTAGCTTCTACAGATTGTACATTAAGAATAAACATTTTTGCTAAAATAATGATTATATTATTGATTGATTGACTATGGCTTTTCAAATCACCCAGTATTGCTATCTGCAGCGTTAGTTCTAGGCAAATGTTACAATTCTTCAGCCATTCCTGGACCTGTGACCAAAAACGAGCTACATATGGACAATACCAAAAKAAATGATCTAATGACTCTGCCTCCTCACAGCAGAATCTGCAGAGCTGGGAAGATTGTATCCCCCATATATATAACATTCTATTAGTTGCAAGAATTTTGTATAGTMATTTATATTGAAAAATTTGAAGTTTGAATCCGGCGTTGTTTTGCGTATCAATTCATAAACCATGTGCCATGGAATGGGTACATTGAAAATCTCTTCCCAACTATTTTGCAATTTATATGGCACAGCTGTCAGTTTTTTGGTCCTTAAATGAATTGTTTTCTTTCTTGAGTAAGGCAGCTCGAAAATGCAGGTGCTTCAGCCTAGCTCAGTGCTTTCTGTAGTGGTTGGCCAGCCAGCGGAAAATACGGAGCGTAGGGGTTAGTAAAGTTATTTAGTTGCGCCGTGATTGGCTCAGTGTTCTGTCACTCATGGGGACACTACGTCACTGCCAAATCTAAGGGTAGAGCTAAAAAATTCAAGCCCTTTGGGTGCTGCCATAGAGTTACATTAGAAGTGTCCATCCAAGAAGGCTCAAGTTCATTGGCCACAGATAAAATTATGTCAAATCACGTTATATCTTTAGTAGCTTTGATTGGACTGATCATGTCAACATCATACTTTCAAAATCTTAGCTAGCAGTCGTCATCATGAATCAAGTCTACAATCTCCTGGCAAATCCTTTTTAATCCTTGTCACATGAAGAGAAATAATGAAGATAAATTACAGATAAAACTTATCGGTGGTCATCGGTCATTGGACATAAACATTACACAACAAGTCGGAAATCTCAAATTCAACAATGAGTGGTTTGGAAGGAATCAGTGGCTGTTAACTCAGAACTGGGAAATCTGACTTCAATGAGTTCAAGACAACTGGGAACTCAAGAAAAAACGAGCTCCGACTGGGAAAATACGTTTTGAATGGTCATGCAACTCAAAATATTAAGTCGGAAATTTCGGGCCTCTTTCTAGAGCTCCGACCTGAAGATCACTGACGTCATCATGATTCAACCTTGTTTTTTTCAGAGTTCCCAGTTGTCTTGAAAGCACCATAAATCCAGAGAATGCCTGACTTTGATGACATAGTTTGATGACAAGATCTGCCCACGAGGGACCGCCACGCCACCTCCCTGTCCAAGTGAGCACAGCACAACAAGGTTGTATTGTATGCTGCTGCATAAATGATGTAATATGCCAGGGAAATATGTATACTGTAGCTAAGAAAGTAATACTAAGTGTATGTTGTGTAGTAAGCTGTTAGTAGCCAATGTGCCTCACCGTAATAATTTGGTCCCTTTCCCCTCATAACTTAGCATACTGTTCTGACTTGGTGGTGCACATGTAGCCTATAGCCTGTAATCATTGAATATTGTAAGAGCTTTCATTGTCTGCTGATATGCCCCCTTTAATTATCATACGGTTCTGACTTGGTGTACAGGGAGAATACTGTAAGAACGGCCCATGTTCTACAATTCTGTCACTGTACATTTCAAAAGTGCTGAACAAATAGTTGTAATGACTACTAGCTCGCTCACTAACATCTTAATCGAAATTACGGATCGCCTCTTATCGGCTTGTCGTTCCCTTACGCCATAGTATGGACATCTCAATTGTCAGTGGAAACTACATTTGTTTAAGCAAGTCAGCCATATCAGCTATGTTTAAAAAAAAAAAAGGCAGTAAATGAGGCTGAATGAACTGTTTTGCTGCCAGACGAGGCTCCTCTGACAGCCACACATACTGTGGAAAGGATTCTCTCCATGGCACTGTTTCTACATGTTAGCGTTTAGGTCACGGGACCAATATTAGCATTTTTTTGCATATCATGTCCAAATCAACAGAATGTATCTCAACAAAGTCACATATAGATGATTTTAACATGATGCGAGAAAAAATGCTTTATCCAACCAATCACGTTAGTTCCAGAGCTGCCTTCAGAAGATTGAATTAGGAAGACTCCATAGAGCCAGGACTTGGCGGAGGCAGGCTCCCACCAGGCATGTGCGCCATGCATCAGTCTCAGTTCTTACCAGGTTGTGTGTGTGTTTACGTGTCATTGAATGAGAGAGAGAGAGAGAGAGAGAGGCTCCTACCAGGCATGTGTACCATGCGGCAGTTACAGTTCTCCACCAGGTAGCGCGTCTCACAGTCGATACGGCAGGCCGTCAGGCTGTAGGAGTTGAAGAAGTCAGAGTCCATGGGAGTGGACTTGCAGTCGCCCCACGGAGGAGGCAGGTAAGTCAGCTATAAAGGAGAGACAGAGAGATGTAAGGACATACTGTACATACTGTGAACCTATACAGCTACACTACCGTTCAAAAGTTTTGGGTCACTTAGACATTTTTTGTCCATTAAAATCACTTCAAATTCATCTGAAATACAGTGTAGACATTGTTAATGTTGTAAATGACTTTTGTAGCTGGAAACGGTTTATCTTTTAATGGAATATCTGCATAGACGTACAGAGGCCCATTATCAGCAACCATCACTCCTGTGTTCCAATGGCACATTGTGTTAGCTAATCCAAGTTTGTAATTTTAAAAGGCTAATTGATCATTAGAAAACCCTTTTGAAATTATATTAGCACAGCTGAAAACTGTTGTCCTGATTAAAGAAGCAATAAAACTGTCTTTAGACTAGTTGAGTATCTGGAGCATCAGCATTTGTGGGTTCGATAACAGGCTCAAAATGGCCAGAAACAAAGACCTTTCTTCTGAAACTCATCAGTCTATTCTTGTTCTGAGAAATTAAGGCTATTCCATGTGAGAAATTGCCAAGAAACTGAAGATCTCGTACAACGCTGTGTACTACTCCCTTCACAGAACAGCACAAACTGGCTCTAACCAGAATAGAAAGAGGAGTGGGAGGCCCCGGTTCACAACTGAGCAAGAAGACAAGGACATTAGAGTGTCTAGTTTGAGAAACAGACGCCTCACAAGTCCTCAACTGGACTCAACTTCATTAAATAGTACCCGCAAAACACCAGTCTCAACGTCAACAGTGAAGAGGCGACTCCGGGGATGCTGCCATTCACTTTTGTGAGGTTTTATTGCTCCCAGTACAGTACCCAATGTGCTTGTGGCTGAGACAGGGGAATGTCACTAGGCAGTGAGCTGTGTGCAATACCCAGACTGCTACATCTGGCAGGGTCAGGTCTGGCTGGTCTACCATGGGCCATTTTTATTTAGTATCCGTATGGGGTCGGCTTGGGGCGTGATTATATTTCCCCATAGTATGTTGTATTGAAGTTGACTGACTGAAAGGGAAGATAGCGTTATGACTATAACTATTGTTCTCTGAAGGAGGGAAATGAGGTACAACACCTGTTTGGCCCCACCCGTTCTTGGGCTCGGTGAAGTGTGGTATTAAATTGAAGGAAGGAATCTTCACGCTTATCACCTGCAGAAGGCGAGGCGTGGATTTCATTGGCCTTGTCAGCCGCGATTGTAGATCGTTCAACCGAAAGTAGCAAGAGTGCGACTCCCCCACAATATGATGTACCTCATTTCCCTCCTTCAGGGAACAGTAGTTACGGTCATAACACTACATTTCTCTTGGTGTGTATCCCAAATGGCACCCTATTCCCTATTTAGTGCACTACTTTAGACCAGAGCCCTATGGAACCCTATTCCCTATTTAGTGCACTACTTTAGACCAGAGCCCTATGGAACCCTATTCCCTATTTAGTGCACTACTTTTAGACCAGAGCCCTATGGAACCCTATTCCCTATTTAGTGCACTACTTTTGACCAAATCCCATAGGACTCTATGTAGGGAATGGGGTTCCATTTGAGACGCAACACTAGCTTTCTCTGGATTTGTCCAACTCATCATTAGTTTCATACCTGTCTGAAGATCCAGCCGTCTGAATAATGATTTCACCATGCTTGGCGGCTCCTTATTCACTACCAGGCCATTCTCACAGCGCTATTCACCCAACCCAAGCCACCCACATACATTTTTCCTCTTCGGAAAATGTTTGCAGAGGCTTGATTCTGTGGGTGTGTATATGACTGCGAGTCTCTGTACTTTGCAACTGTCTGTAAAAGGCTTATTAGGCTTTTTTTTAACAGCCTTCGAAAAAACAATAGAGAAACAAATGTTTGTGTTGTATAGTTTTTTAACAGGTGGTCCTCTTATTGAATTATGAAATWATAAAAAAATATATATATACAGTATTTCATAATGCTGATGATGTTATTCATATTTAGTATTACATTCCAGCCATGAGGCCACTAGGTCTACGGACAGCTTGGTAAGTCAGAGAGTAATAAAAGCTAGGACAAAGCCTCTAATGCTGGCAGAGTGTCTAGGACAGGTCTAATCAGGCTGCGGTGGGATTACGCATGCTGATGGTGTCGTGGCTGCAGGTCCAGTGTGTGTGTGTCTCTCTCTCTCTCTCTCTCTTTCCCTCTCCCCCTTTCTTTCCCCCTTTCCCTCTCCCCCTTTCTTTCCCCCTTTCTCTCTCTCTCTCCCTCTCTCTCTCCCCCCGCCCCCTCTCTCTCTCTCTCTCTCTCTCTCTCTCTCTCTCTCTCTCTCTCTCTCTCTCTCTCTCTCTCTCTCTCTTTCTCTCTTTTTCTCTCTTTCTCTCTCGGAACCGGCACACACATCGGACACAAATTCTCCAAAACATAAGTGACCTTGGCAGGATCGATAATATGGACTAATTCATAAAAATCAAGCTTTAATAACTCAGACATAGAATGCAATGTTTTTCATAGAAAAAAAAAAGAAGACAAATGAATATGAATATAAAAAACGTAAATATTTACTACACAACAAACATAAGAGGATGAAAAACTAAATAATAACAATACAAACTGAACGACAAAAAAAACAACATTCCTAATGAAAATCAAAGCTAAAAAGATTTTAAAAACCTCTTTAAAAATAATCCCACCATTTCAGCCTCTCTCAGGTTCTCTGGCAGGCAATTCAAAGGCTGGGGGCATAGTAACTAAAGGCTGTCTTTCCATGCCTCTTGGTCCCTAGGCTTTGGGATAGTTAAAAGGCCAGGGGACCTGAGGGACCTACTGGGTACATAACTTAAAAGCATGTCTGACATGTATCGGGGTGAACAATCGTGGATTGATTTAAAAACCAATAGAAGAAGAATCTTAAAATGAATTCTAAAACTCACAGGCAGCCAGTGGAGAGACTTTAAAACAGGTGTAATGTGTTCTCTCCGTCTGGTCTTAGTCAGTACCAGCATGCAGCATTCTGTATGTTTTGCAGTTGACCAATAGCTTTCTTGGGTAGACCAGACAGGAGAGCATTACAGTAGTAAAGCCTGCTTGTAATAAAAGCATGAATGAGTCTCTCTGTATCAGCCTGAAAGAGAAACAGCCGCACCTTGGCAACGAACCTCAGGTGGTAAAAAGCTATTTTGGTCACATTCCTAATGCTTGATTCGAAATTGAATTCAGAATCTAAAATAACACCTATGTTTTTTACCTGGTGTTTTATCTTTATTGCCTGTGAATTAAAATATGCAGCCAGATTCTATCTCTGTGCTTTGGCTCCATCAATAAGTACCTCAGTCTTGTCCTGATTTAGCTGGAGGAAGTTGTGAGCCATCCAAATCCCCCTGGTGACACAGACATGTAAAGTTTTGTATCATCTGCATGGCAGTTCAAATCAATGCTGTGTTTTCTGATAACTAGGCCAAGGGGCAACATATAAACTCAGCAAAAAAATAAACATCCTCTCACTGTCAACTGCATTTATTTTCAGAAAACTTAACATATGTAAATATTTGTATGAACATAACATAACATAACAAGATTAAACAACTGACACATAAACTGAACAAGTTCCACAGACATGTGACTAACAGAAATTGAATAATGTGTCCCTGAACAAAGGGGGGGTCAAAATCAAAAGTAACAGTCAGTGTCTGGTGTGGCCACCAGCTGCAATAAGTACTGCAGTGCATCTCCTCCTCATGGACTGCACCAGATTTGCCAGTTCTTGCTTTGAGATGTTACCGCACTCTTCCACCAAGGCACCTGTAAGTTCCCGGACATTTCTGGGGGGAATGGCCCTAGCCCTCACCCTTCGATCCAACAGGTCCCAGACGTACTCAATGGGATTGACATCAGGGCTCTTTGCTGGCCATGGCAGAACACTGACATTCCTGTCTTGCAGGAAATCACATACAGAACGAGCAGTATGGCTGGTGGCATTGTCATGCTGGAGGGTCATGTCAGGATGAGCCTGCAGGAAGGGTACCACATGAGGGAAGAGGATGTCTTCCCTGTAACGCACAGCATTGAGATTGCCTGCAATGACAACAAGCTCAGTCCGATGATGCTGTGACACACCGCCCCAGACCATGACGGACCCTTCACTTCCAAAACGATCCCGCTCCAGAGTACAGGCCTCGGTGTAACGCTCATTCCTTCGACGATAAACGTGAATCCGACCAACAACCCTGGTGTGACAAAACCGTGACTCATCAGTGAAGAGCACTTTTTACCAGTCCTGTCTGGTCCAGCGACGATGGGTTTGTGCCCATAGGAAACATTGTTGTCGGTGATGTCTGGTGAGAACCTGCCTTACAACAGGCCTACAAGCCCTCAGTCCAGCCTCTCTCAGCCTATTGTGGACAGTCTGAGCACTGATGGAGGGATTGTGCGTTCCTGGTGTAACTCGGCAGTTGTTGTTGCCATCCTGTACCTGTCCAGCAGGTGTGATGTTCGGATGTACCGATCCTGTGCAGGTGTTGTTACACGTGGTCTGCCACTGCGAGGGCAATCAGCTGTCCGTCCTGTCTCCCTGTAGCGCTGTCTTATGGAGCTGCAACTTCGACTTTCTCCTCTTCCGCTCTGCCTTTCTGCAATTTCTCTTTAGTTGATTAGTTTTCTTACTCATCCAACATGTGGATCCTTTGGATGTGGCTGTTGTCAACTTTACTGGAGCTATGGTATCAATGGTTACCATTAATTTGCTATTAAAGTTATCAGCTAAATCAACACAAGAGGAAGGCAGAATAGGTAATGGAGTATTGTTCATACATTCAATAAAATCAGTAGAGGTAAGATAGTGTTTCTTAATCATGCGTTCAGTATTACCCTGTGCTATGGGCAACAAGGTAGTTTAACATCCACAGTGGTGATCAGATAAGGCAACATCAACAATAGAGGATATGTCAGTAGAAAGCCCCTTGGTAATAACCAGGTCCAGAGTATGGCTGTGGTTATGGGTGGGCCTAGTAGAAAGCCCCTTGGTAATAACCAGGTCAGAGTGGGTGTGGTTGGTGGGGCCAGTAGAAAGCCTCTTTGGTAATACAGGTCAGAGTATGGTGTGGTTATGGGTGGGCCCCAGTAGAAAGCTCTTGGTATAATAGGTCCAGAGTATGGCTGTGGTTTATGGGTGGGCCAGTAGAAGACCTTGGTAATAACCAGGTCGACTATGGCTGTGGTTATGGGTGGGCCAGTAGAAAGCCCTTGGTAATAACCAGGGGGGGGGGGGGTGGGTGGCCAGAGTATGGCTGTGGTTATGGTGGGCCAGTAAAAGCTTGGTATAACGCAGTTGAGTATGGCGTGGTTATCGGTGGCAGTAGAAGCCTCTTGGTATAACCGGTCAGACTATGGCTGTGGTTATGGGTGGGCCAGTAGAAAGCCCTTGGTAATAACAGGTCCAGAGTATGGCTGTGGTTATGGGTGGGCAGTAGAAACCCTTGTAATAACCAGTTCTAGAGTATGGCTGTGGTTTGGGTGGGCCAGTAACTGTTGGATAAAGTCATCAAGCTCAAACAATTAATAATTCAATGGCTTGGAGTCAGTCTCTTTGTCAACATGAAAATTAAATCGCCAAATGATTTTATAGACAATAGTTAGATAAATCAGTAAATAAGTGGGGCAGTGTTTGGTGGACTACACAGGCTGATGGCAGTCCACCACCCTTTTCCATTTTCTCATAGAGTATGAAAAGCTGTAGTCGGGGGGAGGCTTCAAAAAGAGCGGCACTGCAGTCTGAAGACAGCCATGTTTCAGGAGAAACATGCTTAAATTTGGTTCAGTAATGAGTCATTCACGAGAAAGTTTTACTAGTGATTGCTCTAACATTTAAAGCGATATTCATGATTGTGGGCCACTTGCCTCTAGGATCTTGCCTCGAGGTAACCAATGGAATTTACAACAAATGATTATGTTACAACTGCATTTTCTGACCATCTCCAATCTATCAGTATGGTAGGAGATGACAGTTTGTAAAAACTCACTAGAAGGCGGAGTTAGAGACATAAATTAGGTCACTCACAATAACACAGTGCCATTTCTACAGGGTTGATATGGTTTCCAAGTCTCTGTTGGTTATTCTGACAGAGAGGATCGGAGCATTACCAGACCCTGTCTGTCAGTCTCTAAAACAGTTTGATGTTGCTGGGACTGGCAATACCAGACCCTGTCTTGTCAGTCTCTAAAACAGTTTGATGTTGCTGGGACTGGAGCTACACAGACCTGTCTGTCAGTCTCTAAAACGCGTTTGATGTTGTTGGGACTGGAGCAGTACCAGGCCTGTCTGTCAGTCTCTAAAACAGTTTGATGTTGCTGGGACTGGAGCACTACCAGACCTGTCTGTCAGTCTCTAAAACAGTTTGATGTCGTTGGGACTGGAGCAGTACCAGGCCCTGTCTGTCAGTCTCTAAAACAGTTTGATGTTGCTGGGACTGGAGCACTACCTGACCCTGTCTGTCAGTCTCTGAAACAGTTTGATGTTGCTGGGACTGGAGCACTACTGACCCTGTCTGTCAGTCTCTAAAACAGTTTGATTGTTGCTGGGACTGGAGCATACCTGACCCTGTCTGTCAGTCTCTGAAACAGTTTATGTTGCTGGGACTGGAGACTACCAGACCCTGTCTGTCAGTCTCTAAAACAGTTTGATGTTGCTGGGCTGGAGCACTACCGACCCTGTCTGTCAGTCTCTAAAACAGTTTGATGTTGCTGGGACTGGAGCACTACCAGACCCTGTCTGTCAGTCTCTAAAACAGTTTGTGTTGCTGGGACTGGAGACTACCAGACCTGTCTGTCAGTCTCTAAAACAGTTTGATTGTCGTTGGGACTGGAGCACTACCAGGCCTGTCTGTCAGTCTCTAAAACAGTTTGATGTTGCTGGGACTGGAGCACTACCAGACCCTGTCTGTCAGTCTCTAAAACAGTTTGATGTCGTTGGACTGGAGCAGTACCAGCCCTGTCTGTCAGTCTCTAAACAGTTTGATGTTGCTGGGACTGGAGCACTACCTGACCCTGTCTGTCAGTCTCTGAAACAGTTTGATGTTGCTGGGACTGGAGCACTACCTGACCCTGTCTGTCAGTCTCTAAAACAGTTTGATGTTGCTGGGACTGGAGCACTACCTGACCCTGTCTGTCAGTCTCTGAAACAGTTTCATGTTGCTGGGACTGGAGCACTACCAGACCCTGTCTGTCAGTCTCTAAAACAGTTTGATGTTGTGGGACTGGAGCACTACCAGACCCTGTCTGTCAGTCTCTAAAACAGTTTGATGTTGCTGGACTGGAGCTACCAGACCCTGTCTGTCAGTCTCTAAAACAGTTTGATGTTGTTGGGACTGGAGCATACCTGACCTGTGTCAGTCCTGAACAGTTTGATGTTGCTGGGACTGGAGCACTACCTGACCCTGTTGTCAGTCTCTAAAAAGTTTGATGTTGCTGGGACTGGAACTGAGCCTGTCTGTCAGTCTCTAAACAGTTGATGTTGCTGGGACTGGAGCACTACCTGACCTGTCTTTCAGTCTCTGAAACAGTTTGATGTTGCTGGACTGGAGCACTACCTGACCCTGTCTGTAGTCTCTGAACAGTTTGATGTTGCTGGGACTGGAGCTACCAGACCTGTCTGTCAGTCTCTGAAACAGTTTATGTGCTGGGACTGGAGCAGTACTGACCCTGTCTTTAGTCTCTAAAACAGTTTGATGTTGCTGGGACTGGAGCACTACTAGACCCTGTCTGTCAGTCTCTAAAACAGTTTGATGTTGTTGGGACTGGAGCACTACTGACCCTGTCTGTCAGTCTTGAAACAGTTTCTGTTGTGGGCTGGGAACACTAACAGACCTGTCTGTCAGTCTCTAAAACAGTTTGATGTTGTTGGGACTGGAGACTACCTGACCTGTCTGTCAGTCTTTGAACAGTTTGATGGTTGCTGACTGGGAGCATACATGACCTGTCTGTCAGTCTCTAAAACAGTTTGATGTTGCTGGGACTGGAGCACTACCAGACCCTGTCTGTCAGTCTCTGAAACAGTTTGATGTTGCTGGAAATAATCCTAGAACCCCTGCGGTTAGGGTGAACCCTGCGTGTTTCTCATAATTCATACTACCGTGCTCCGAGCACGTAAATTGGAGCACGGGAGGGTCGGAGTATGAGTTCAAATCAAAGTATGTGAAATGGAGCATGGTGGGCACTTATTGAATGTGTACTCCGTTTGTACATATTTTGAAGCATCGATGCAAGCTTCAATGGGAAGTATGCAAAGAAATATGACGCAGCAAATAAAAATGACACATTTTCTTGAAATCAAAATGGCTGCCACTATTTGAACTGAAGCGAGAGAAAATAAACTCACATCTCATATGTTGCCTGACTACAATATTTTATCTTGATATGTTAATAAATACATGTTGTGTTCAATTTTGGCATGGTTACCTGCCTACAATACCCACTGTAGTGTGCATAGGTTGTAAGCCCATAGGAAGGCAATAGAGCTAACTGGCTAGCTACTACTGTTAGCTAGCCAGATAGCCACAAATAATTGCTACCCACAAAGAATTGACATCTTCCTTGGATAAGGTCATTTTTGCCTGTTATACTATCTGGTTAGCTACAATTTTTCAATTCACATATAGCTAGCTGATAGTTATGAAGTAAAATGTTTGCTTTGTGTTTATCTTGTTTAGTCTTTATTG
This sequence comes from Salvelinus sp. IW2-2015, assembly GCF_002910315.2. Classification (NCBI taxonomy): domain Eukaryota; kingdom Metazoa; phylum Chordata; class Actinopteri; order Salmoniformes; family Salmonidae; genus Salvelinus; species Salvelinus sp. IW2-2015. The sequence goes on from NW_019943871.1 coordinate 70,334, forward strand.
CCATTGTCCTGGCTAGAAGAAGGAGGTTCAGAGAATGGTTAAGTCCATAGTAAATCAATAGGGCTAACTTGCTAGCTAGCCAAAAATAATTGTTAGCTAGCTACCCACGAATAAATGACATATTTTAGGAAATATTTGCCTGCTTAACTAGCTAGCTGGCTTCCCTGTTCTAGTGAGGGTGTTTAAAAAAAATTGTCCTCCCTCAAATTGCCTAAAACGAAGGTCGTTAAAACCTACAGTATGTGAGTGACGATGGTGACAATATTGTCCAGAACCGGCAGGAGGGAGTTGATGTCATGGACACGGGGCTCCTGGGTGACAGTGGACCTTGGTCGGTCCACAGACCATAAGTAGGCCAAAATCTCTCACCATCTAGCTGCCCACAATGATGGTTGTTGTGATGGAATCCGATGGGGCAGGAAGAGAAGGAGCGGGATGGGACTGACTCGGGCAGGGGTGACGCAGGCTTCGAGCCAGGCTAGCCTGACTCTTCACACCAGCAACAGATGACGGGGGGAGGATGGCCTGAGACCCTTCTGTCTTGAGTCAAAGACCTGCTGAACTGTGGTGGCCATGGGGGAGTGTATACACCCAAGATCTGTCCTGACTTCCTGGGCTGGTAGATCCATCTCAAGCGGGGCAAAGCTGCTTGATAGCTGGATCAGATCTTCTCGGATAGATGAAGGGTGGCCAGACTGCCTCCCCCATCTCCTACGCCTTGCGAGTGTCCAGTCTCCCATGGGGCCGCAGAGTTGAGCTGAACATCTGTCCGTTGGATTGGGACAGATCAACGCCACCCGACTCATCGACAGCTTTGCTATAGGAGGCATTTAAAACTGTGATTTGGTTTGCCTGGGTTACAGTAAGGTCGGTGTACTTAGAAAGCATGTTATCCTTTTCTCTCAACCGAGCTAATAGCCGGAGGATCTCTTCCCTAAGCTGCTTGATGGTGGTGCATTTAGGGCAGACAAATCCCTTTCCATTTTCTAGTTCCACCTTATCTTCATCTTATGATTGTGTGGAAATTATCTCACACCTGAAGCATTTGTTCCCAGCTGTGGATAAACACACCGGTAGGCTAGCACTGCTAGTGTTAGGCTAGCACTGCTAGTGTTAGCCTGCTCCATTTTCATGATGGCTAGCAGCTAACTGCTACTTAACAGGAATCCTGGAGACAAATTCGCAGTCCCAGCCGTAAAGGCTGACCGCGTTGCGGTATCCATAGCAATACAAACTTTAGCTATGATTTAGAAATGATTTCATAAAAACAACAAACCGAGAGGAGACAGAGTGTAGACAGTACACTGTTCTGTTGCGCGCTCTGATGACCTGTCTGGCAGAAACATGATCTATTCAATTCCTATCTCCTGTGTTCATTTCATCATACGCATTTGTCAAGACTGTCCTGTGAGGATCAGCTTAAAAATGGCTTATTTCAACCAGACCCTCTCTCACCCACAGAGGGGGAGGAGGGAGCTGCTGGGGTGGGGGGTTGACACCTCACGCCCTGTTGTAAAATATATATTTTTAACATTTATTTCACTTGGCAAGTCAATTAAGAACAAGTTCTTATTTTCAATGATGACCTAGGAACAGTGAGTTAACTGCCTTGTTCAGGAGCAGAATGACAGATTTTTTACCTTGTCAGCTCGGGGATTCGATCTTGCAACATTTGGTTACTAGTCCAACACTCTAACCACTAGGCTACCTGCCGCCCTAATTAAATGAGATCCAGAGAACATCCCTCTCCAAATGAACACAGGAGGTTCCTTTGTCTCCAGAGACTTTTCCCGCCGAAATTCTAACACGTTCCAAAGCGAATACTGTAAAATATTCCTAACAGAGAACGTGGGGAATGGTCAGAGGCGAGCTAAAGAATAATAATGTCATATGGGTTGTTATTTTGTGATGTCATAAACATTTTTATAAAGGAAATACTGTAACTTAAAGTATATATACTACATGTATGAAGTCTCCATCCTTCCTGTTGTGTATGCAATATAAAAAATGATGAAAGTATTTAGGTTAAGATAGGAATGTGATTTTAGGAACCATAAGAGATCATTTGTGTCCTATAAACTTTGCACAGTAAGGAGTCACGCCCTGAGTGAGGTCAGAGAGCGAATCAGCCTCACGGAACCGTCCCGGATTAACATTTAGATCAGAGAGGCATGTAGCTGCAGCTCATGTACAAAGTAGTTTGAATTCTCAACACGAGGTAGAGAAGATAACGTCACCTCCCGGACAATCACTGGTATGGCTGATTAGCTGTCAGCCGTACCATTGATTGTCCGGGAGGTGATGTTATCGTATCGTAAAGTATCTACAAAAGCGAATTTAAGTGGGACCACTCTACTACTTCTCAAATCACCATAGTACGCTACTCTCATCACCCAATGGGAACCATTGACATGGCTGGCTAGACTATCTTTTAAAGGAGCATCGTCCAGAGTGAAGAGACGGGTCCGGACCCCTTTTGGACAATCAGAGCCTTACAAGCATGCAGCAGAAAGGTCCAACCCAGTTGTGTACCGGGACCTCCCACTCCTCTTTCTATTCTGGTTAGAGCCAGTTTGCGCTGTTTTGTGAAGGGTGTAGTACACAGTGTTGTACGAGATCTTCAGTTTCTTGTCAATTTCTCGCATGGAATAGCCTTAGGGATCCGATCCAGTTAGCGGTATCAAAATCGACAACATCCGGTGAAGTTGGAGCGCGCCAAATTCAAATGACAAATTAGTAAAATTGAACATTCTTGAACATACAAGTGTCCTACATAATTTAAAAACGTAACTTCTTGTTAATCCAACCGCTTTGTCAGATTTCAAAAAGGCTTTACGGCGAAAGCATACCATGTGATTATCTGAGGACAGCACCCCACATCAAAATACTTTTTCAAACCAGCACAGGCGTCACAAAAATCACAAATAGCGATTAAATAAATCACTTACCTTTGACGATCTTCCTCTGTTTGCAATCCCAAGGGTCCCAGCTACACGATGAATGGTCATCTTGTTTGATAAAGTCCTTCTTTTATCCAAAAAAGTCTGTTTAGTTGGCGCCAATGATTTCAGCAATCCACTTGTTCAGCATGCATACAAACAAATCCCAAAAGTTCCTGGTAAAGTTCGTCCAAACAAGTCAAAAGATGTTTCTAATTAATCCTCAGGTTCTCTAATATCTAAATAAATTATAACATTTAAGACGGAGAATAGTATGTTCAATTGGGAAGATAAATAACGAAAAGCGCGCACCTCATTCACGCACAACAAGACTACTTTTCTAATGAGGGACACCTTGGAAAAACTACAACTAATTGTTCATTTTTCAAGAAACAAGCCTGAAACCCTTTCTAAAGACTGTTGGCATCTAGTGGAAGCCATAGGAACTGCAATCGGGGTCCTATTTATTTGTATATCCCATAGGCTAGCATTGAAATGGCCTGTGACCTAAAAAAGAAAAAGTTCAGGGTGGATTTTCCTCTGGTTTTCGCCTGCCATATCAGTTCTGTTATACTCACAGACATTATTTTAACAGTTTTATAAACTTCAGAGTGTTTTCTATCCAATGCTAGATTATGCTCCAATTATATGCATACCCTAGCTTCTGGGCCTGAGTAACAGGCAGTTTACTTTGGGCACATCAGTCATCCGAACTTCCGAATACTGCCCCCTAGCCCAAAGAGGTTAATTTCTCAGAACAAGAATAGACTGACGAGTTTCAGAAGAAAGGTAGGAGATGGATTTTGAGCCTGTTATCGAACCCATAAATGCTGATGCTCCAGATACTCAACTTGTCTAAAGAAGGCCAGTTTTATTGCTTCTTTAATCAGGACAACAGTTTTCAGCTGTGCTAACATAATTGCAAAAGGGTTTTCTAATGATCAATTAGCCTTTTAAAATTATAAACTTGGATTAGCTAACACAATGTGCCATTGGAACCCAGGAGTGATGGTTGCTGATAATGGGCCTCTGTACGCCTATGTAGATATTCATTAAAATCGTTTCCAACTGCAATGGTCATTTACAACACTAACAATGTCTACACTGTGTTTCTGATCAATTTGATGTTATTTTAATGGACAAAAAAATGTGCCTTTCTTTAAAAAACAAGGACGTTTCTAAGTGACCCCGACGTTTTGAACGGTAGTGTAGATGATGAGAGGGTAGAGTTGGTTGGAACACATCATATGGAATTATTCTTCTCTCCCGAAGAGAGAGCATGGGAGCACTGATTGAAAAGTGTGGATATCCACCAAGCCACTGATGAGATCCCTGTAATGTAACATACGTCAGGAAAATAAAAGGAGATTGGAGAGTCTTTTCAGGGTCAGAGTCTGTTTCAGGGTCAGAGTCTGTTTCAGGGTCAGAGTCTGTTTCAGGGTCAGAGTCTGTTTCAGGGTCAGAGTCTGTTTCAGGGTCAGAGTCTGTTTCAGGGTCAGAGTCTGTTTCAGGGTCAGAGTCTGTTTCAGGGTCAGAGTCTGTTTCAGGGTCAGAGTCTGTTTCAGGGTCAGAGTCTGTTTCAGGGTCAGAGTCTGTTTCAGGGTCAGAGTCTGTTTCAGGGTCAGAGTCTGTTTCAGGGTGAAACTGACTGACTGTGTTTCAGAATAACCTCGTCCTGTTTTCAACAAGAACATGACCTTTGGAAATCACTATAATGGTGTATGATGGTTGCGTATATGACAACACACGTCATTCAGCCCCCATTAATGTAGCAGGATGACATCATCAGGAACAACAAAACAACCTCCCACATACAGACATCAAAAATAACCCACACAACCCTTATTTTGTTTTTACTCATTTTGTGCCTTCCCTTGTAGCAAGCCCACATTGGGAAGAGCCAATAATGTCAGGCTTGATTGATTGATTGATTGATTGATTGATACCCTACCCGTTGTTCCTGACAGGATACGAAGGTCTGGAAGCCCGGGGCCACTCCGAAACCCAGCTGGTCAATGAAGGGAGGCTCGTCCTGTGTGTGGATCTGAACCTTGATGCCCGCCTCGAACGACGTCTCATCTGGAGAGAGGAAGGGAAAGATAAGAAACTTGCATTCCAAAAACAGATGTCAGAAACAGCATGGGTCAGTGTATTAATCAGTATGATTTCATTCAACTGGACAGAGAAAAAAACATGAAATTAATAACCTGAATATGTGATTACAATAAGGAATCAGAAGAACAGATTGATCTCAAAATGATGTATACTCTATTGTTGATGTTCCTCCTGTCTTCTAGCCTGCTCTTATCCCCATCCCTTATCCCATCCATCCCCTAACGTCCCCTATCTATTCCCTACCCATCCCTTATCCCCATCCATCCCCTAACGTCCCCTATCCATCTCCTAGCCTCATCCCTTATCCCCATCCATCCCCTAATGTCCCCTATCTATCCCTTACCTATACCCTATTCATCTCCTAGCCACATCCCTTATCCCCATCACTTACCTATCCCCTATCCATCCCCCTCCCCTACTCATCCTCTATCCATCCCCTACCCATCCCTTATCCCCATCCCCTATCCCCATCACTTACCCATCCCCTATCCATCCCCCGCCCCTACTCATTCCCCTATCCATCCCTTATCCCCAATCATCCCCATCCCGTTATTCCCACATCCCTATCCATCCTCCTGCCCCCATCCCTTAGTCCCCATCCTTACCCCATTCCCCCCTAACCCATCCCCCCATCCATCCCCTTTCCCCATCCCTATCCATCTCCTAGCCCATCCCTTATCCCCATCCTTACCCATCCCCTATCCATCCCCTATCCATCTCATATCCATCCCATTGCCACCCTACCCATCCCCTACCCACCCCCCATCCATCCCCTTTCCCCATCCCCTATCCATCTCCTAGCCCCTTCCCTTATCCCCATCCAATACCCATCCCCTATCCATCTCCATCCATCCCCTATCCATCCCTTATCCATCCCCTATCCCCACCCCTTATTCATCCCCTACCATCCGCAAGCCCCATCCCCTACCCATCCCATATCTCCATCCCCTAGCCCCATCCCCTATCCATCCCCTAGCCTCCACCCCTATCCATCCCCTATTCATCCCCTACCCCATCCCCTATCCATCCCCTAGCCCATCCTCCCCTAGCCCATCCCCTATCCATCCCCTGTCCATCCCCTGTCCATCCACTATCCATCCCCTAGCCCCATCCCCTATCCATCCCCTACCCCCATCCCTTATCCATCCCCTAGCCCCATCCCCTATCCATCCCCTAGCCCCATCCCCTATCCATCCCCTGTCCATCCCTGTCCATCCCTATCCCCATCCCCATCCCCTATCCATTCACTATCCTTCCCCTATCCATTCCTGTCCATCCCCTGTCCATCCACTATCCATCCCCTAGCCCCATCCCCTATCCATCCCCTACCCCCATCCCTTATCCATCCCTATCCATCCCCGATCCATCCCCCATCCATCCCCTAGCCTCCATCCCCTATTCATCCCCATCCCCATCCATCCCCTCCCCACCCCTATCCATCCCCTACCATCCGCAAGCCCCATCCCCTACCCATCCCAATCTCCATTCCCTAGCCCCATCCCCTATCCATCCCCTATCCTAATCCCCTACCCATCCCCTATCCCCTATCCCATCACCTACGCATCCCCTACCCCCATCCCCTATCCATCCCCTATCCCTATCCCCAGCCCCCATCCACTATCCATCCCCAGCCCCATCCCCTATCCATCCCCTACCCGAACCCCTACCCATCCCCTATCCCATCCCTTATCCATCTCATACCAATCCCCTACCATCCCCTAGCCCCATCCCTATCCTCATCCCTATCCCTCCCCAATCCATCCCCTATCTCATCCCTTACCCATCCTTCTATCCCTATCCCCATCCCTATCCTTCCCTTCCCCATGCCCTATCCATCTCCTAGCCCACCCTACCTATCCCTGTCCTGTCCCCTATCCATCCCGTACCCACCCTAGCCCCATCCCTTACCTACCCTTATCCCCATCCCCTATCCATCCCCTACCCATCCCCTATCCCTATCCCCATCACCTAGGCATCCCCTACCCCCTCCCCTATCCATCCCCTGTCCATCCACTATCCATCCCCTACCCCCATCCCTATCCATCCCTGGTCATCCTTATCATCCCCTACCCCCATTCCCTATCCATCCCTACCCCATCCCTTATCCATCCCCTACCCCCATCCCTTATCCATCCCCTAGCCCCCATCCCTTATCCATCCCCTACCCCCATCCCCTATCCATCCCTTGTCCATCCCTTATCCATCCCCTACCCCCATCCCCTATCCATCCCCTACCCACATCCCTATCCATCCCCTAGCCCCACCCCTACCCATGCCCTATCCATCCCCTATCCATCCACTATCCATCCCCTACCACCATCCCCTATCCATCCCCTAGCCCCCATCCCCTATCCATCCCCTTCCATCCCTGTCCATCCACTATCCATCCCCTACCCCCATCCCCTATCCATCCCCTATCCCCAGCCCCCACCCTATCCATCCCCTACCCATGCCCTATCCATCTCTACCCGAACCCCTACCCATCCCCTATCCCATCCCTTATCCATCCCATACCCATCCCTACCATCTCCTAGCCCATTCCTTACCCATCCTTATCTCCAACCCCTATCTATCCCCTAACCATCCCCAATCCATCCCCTATTCCCATCCCCTATCCCCTATCCATCCCCTACCATGCCCTATCCATCTCCTACCCCGAACCCATACCCATCCCCTATCCATCCCTTATCCATCCCATACCATCTCTTAGCCCCATTCTTACCCATCCCTTATCTCCAACCCCTATCCATCCCCTATCCATCCCCAATCATCCCCTATCCCCCCCTATCATCCCTATCCATCCACAATCCTCATCCCCTATCCATCCCCTATCCATCCCCAATCATCCCCTATCCCTCCTATCCATCCACTATCCCCATCCCCTATCCATCCCCTATCCATCCCTTATCCATCCCTTATCCCCACCCTATCCATCCCCTACCCCATCCCCTATCCATCCCCTATCCATCCCTTATCCCATCCCATGCCCCTCCCTATCCATCCCCTATCCATCCCCTATCCATCCCCTATCCCCCTCCCCTTCTATCCCTAGCATCCCCTATCCATCCACTAGCCCCTGCCCTAAAGGGTAAAAGAAGGAGGGCCACCCGGACACTGTCCTCTGGTAGCCTGGTTTCCGTCTGAGCCACCCAGACTGTCCTCTTCTAGCCTGACCTTCCTCTGGCCACCCAGACTGTCCTCTTCTAGCCTGACCTTCCTCTGGCCCACCCAGACTGTCCTCTTTCTAGCCTGACCTTCCCTGCTGGGCCACCCAGACTGTCCTCTTCTAGCCTGACTTCCTCTGGCCACCCAGACTGTCCTCTTCTAGCCTGACTTCCTCTGGCCACCCAGACTGTCCTCTTCTAGCCTGACTTCCTCTGGCCACCCAGACTGTCCTCTTCTAGCGCTGACCTTCCTCTGCCACCCAGACTGTCCTCTTCTAGCCTTGACTTTCCTCTGGCCACCCAGACTGTCCTCTTCTAGCCTGACTTCCTCTGGCCACCCAGACTGTCCTCTTCTAGCCTGACCTTCCTCTGGCCACCAAGACACTGCCCTCTTCTAGCCTGATTTCCTCTGGCCACCCGGACACTGTGCTCTTCTAGCCTGACTTCCTCTGGTCACCCGGACACTGTCCTCTTCTAGCCTGGTTTCCTCTGGCCACCCGGACACTGTCCTCTTCTAGCCTGACCTTCCTCTGGCCACCCGGACACTGTCCTCTTCTAGCCTGACCTTCCTCTGGCCACCCGGACACTGTCCTCTTCTAGCCTGGTTTCCTCTGGCCACCTGGACACTGTCCTCTTCTAGCCTGACCTCCCTCTGGCCGCCCGGACACTGGCCTCTTCTAGCCTGACCTTCCTCTGGCCGCCCGGACACTGGCCTCTTCTAGTCTGACCTTCCTCTGGCCGCCCGGACACTGTCCTCTTCTAGCCTGACCTTCCTCTGGCCGCCCGGACACTGTCCTCTTCTAGCCTGACCTTCCTCTGGCCACCCGGACACTGTCCTCTTCTAGCCTGGTTTCCTCTGGCCACCCGGACACTGTCCTCTTCTAGCCTGGTTTCCTCTGGCCGCTTCTAGCCTGGTTTCCTCTGGCCGCCCGGAAACTGTCCTCTTCTAGCCTGGCTTCCTCTGGCCGCCCGGACACTGTCCTCTTCTAGCCTGGTTTCCTCTGGCCGCCCGGACACTGTCCTCTCCTAGCCTGGTTTCCTCTGGCCGCCCGGACACTGTGCTCTTCTAGCCTGCTTCCCAAATGGCACCCTACTACCGACATAGTGCAGTAGGCCTATTCTTGAACAGAGCCCTAAGTTAGTGCACTATACACTTAGTGGACAAAACATTAGGAACACCTAGTCTCTCCATGACATAGGCTGACCAGGTGAATCCAGGTGAAAGCTATGATCCCTTATTGATGTCACTTGTTAAATCCACTTCAATCGATGTAGATGAAGGGGAGGAGACAGGTTAAAGAAGGATTTTTAAGCCTTGAGACAATTGAGACATGGATTGTGTATGTGTGCCATTCAGAGGGTGATGTGTGTGTGTGTGTGTGGTGTGTGTGTTGTGTGTGGTGTGTTGACCCTGACCCACTTTAACATCTCTCAGAAAAAAAGATGAGAAGACGAGGGGAGGAGACTGGGAGGAGGACGAGAGTGATAAAGCAAGTGTCACACAGCTCCAGTACACATGCTGTGGCCTGTGTGTTTAAGCTCTAATTGACACCTAAAAACAACTGAGCTAGCAGCACCGCTGTGCCCACAGCGACGAGAGAGAGACATAGAGAGAGAGACATATAGAGAGAGAGACATTAGAGAGAGACATTTAGAGGAGAGACATTAGAGAGAGGAGAACGAGAGAGAGAGAGAGACGAAGACGAAGAGAGAGAGAGATGAGAGAGATGGAAGAGGAGAATGCGAGAGAGAGAGAGAGGACACGACAGAGAGAGGTAGGCTGTGGGAGTAGGGGGTAGGGTGCGGGAGGTTAGGGGGGTACGGGGCAGTCATTTCCGACTTAAGATGTTTCACAATTACATGTTTATAGATTATGTGCTGTTAATTGAACATTAATCTGGTGATGAACTCAATATCGTTGCTGTGCATTCATCCACTATAGGTGGTATCTACATATTATCATCGCCATGGTGACACTAATAGCCTTGTGGTCTTAACTGTCTGGCCCATGCTCTAAGGGTTAAAGTGGATACCAATTAAATGGTTTTGTATACATTAATTAAGTCATTTATTCAAGTATATCACACAACAAACATATCTGTACAGGTCAATTGCTTTATTTATCACAGAGATAGAAAATAACATTTAAGCGTTACACGTCTGTATGTCATCTCTATTCAGAGAGAGAATACAGAGATTACTGCCAAGGATGTAGTGGACCGTAACCCCAACTAAACAGGGATCATCTGATAGTGCTGGCATGGATTGGAGTGGACCGTAAAACCCACTAAACAGGGATGTAGTGACCGTAGACCCAACTAAACAGTGGATGTAGTGGGACCGGTAAACCAACTAAACAGGGATGTTAGTTTGGGACCGTTTAAACCCAACTAAACAGGATGTAGCTGGACCGTAAAACCCAACTAAACAGGGATGTAGTGGACCGTTAAACCCCAACTAAACAGGGATGTAGTGGCCCGTAGACCCACTAAACAGGGATGTAGTGGACCCGTAGACCCAACTAAACAGGGATTGTAGTGGACCGTTAACCAACTAAACAGGGATGTAGTGGACCGTTAACACAAACTAAACATTGGATTTAGTGGACGTGAGGACCCAATAAAACAGGATGTTAGTGGACCGTAACCAACTAAACAGGCGATGGAGTGGACCGTAACCCACACTAAACAGGGATGTAGTGGAACCGTAGACCCAAACTAACATGGATGTAGTGGACCGTAAACCCAACTAAACAGGGATGTAGTGACCGTAGACCCAACTAAACAGGGATGTAGTGGACCGTTAGACCCAACTAAACAGGGATGTAGTTGGACGTAAACCCAACTAAACAGGGATGTAGTGGACCGGTAGACCCAACTAAACCAGGGATGTAGTGGGACGTAGACCCAACTAAACAGGACTTCAGTGGACGTAAACCAACTAAACAGGGATGTAGTGGACCGTAGACCCAAACTAAACAGGGATGTAGTGGACCGGTAAACCCAACTAAACAGGGATGTAGTTGGACCGTAAACCAACTAAATTGAGGGATGTAGTGGACCGTAGACCCAAACTTAAAACAGATGTAGTGCGGACCGTAGACGCCAACTAAACAGCGGATTAGTGGACCGTAACCCAACTAAACAGGATGTTTAGTGGACCGTAGACCCAACTAAACAGGGGATTAGTTGGACCGTAAGGACCCAACGTTAAACAGGGATGTAGATGGACCGTAAACCCAACTAAACTGGGGAATGTAGTGGACCGTAGACCCAACTAACAGGGATGTAGTAGACCGTAGACCCAACTAAACAGGGATGTTAGTGGCGTAGACCCAACTAAACTGGGATGTAGTGGACATAAACCCAACTAAACAGGGATGTAGTGGACCGTAGACCCAACTTACAACAGGGATGTAGTGGACCGTAAACCAACTAAACAGGGATGTAGTGGACCCGTTTTAAGACCCAAACTAAACAGGGATGTAGTGGACCCGTAAAACCCAACTAAAACAGGGATGTAAGTGGACCGTCAAACCCAATACTAACAGGGATGTAGTGGACCGTTAGACCCAACTAAAACAGGATGTAGTGGACCGTAAACCCAACTAAAACAGGGATGTAGTTGGACGTAACCCAACTAAACAGGGTGTTAGTGGACCGTTAGACCCAACTAAACAGGGATGTAGTGGACCGTAAACCCCAACTAAACCAGGATGTATGGGACCGTAAACGCAACGAAACAGGATTGTAGATGGACCGCTTAAACCCAAACTAATAGGGATGTATGGACCGTAGACCCAACTAAACTAGGGATGTAGTGGACCGTAAAACCCAACTAAAAGGGATGTAGTGACCGTAATACCCAACTAAACTGGCGATGTAGTGGACCGTAGACCCAACTAAACAGGGATGTGGTGGACCGTTAGGACCCAACTAAACAGGGATGTAGTGGACCGTTAAACCCAACTAAACTGGGATGTAGTGGACCGGAAACCCAACTTAAACTGGGAGTAGTGGACCGGTAAACCCAACTAAACTGGGATGTTAGTGGACTGTAGACCAACTAACCACTGGTTATGCACTTTTAATTTGCGAATAAAATAGCATTGCTAATATTAGCATTAACGTTTGGTCTCTGAGTCCGTATCTTGAATGCCGTTCAAACCTCCACACTCCTAGTTGATAATAGAGTCTTGTGGTTCGCTAGTGAAACCTGCCATAATTATGGAAATCACACACACTTTCAAATTTCAAACCAGCTTTATTGGCATTGTAAAAAAGCGGGAATAAAAACGTTTTGTGAGTCATGACACAGTAGCCCACAGTAATGACAAATATTAACAGTCAAAGATGCTAACAGGATAACCAGACGACAAAACACACGATTTCTACTGTATAGTCTACTATAGTATCTACTATCTTATCGAATATTATGTACTATAGTATCTACTATTATTATGAACTTACTATCTAGATTATTATGGTACTAACTTCCTACCTAATTATCTACTATATTATGTACTATATTATCTACTTTTATTATGTACTATATTATGTACTATAGTATCTACTATATTATGTACTATATATCTACTAATTTATGTACTATACTATCTACTATATTACCTACTATCTTTATCTACTATAGTATTACTTATTATCTACCATATTATCCCCTTATATTATCTACCATATTATGCCCTATATTATTATTCTACTATATTATGACTTTATTATCTTACTATATTATGTACTATATTTATGTACTTATAGTAGCTTACTATTTATGTACTATACTATTACATATTACCTACTATCTTTATTACTATAGTTTCTTACTATAGTTATTCTTACCACCATATTATCCCTTATATTATCTACTATATTAGCGTACCATATTATCCCTTATATTATCTACTATATTATCTACCATACTTATCTACCATATTATCTACTATATTATTGTACTTTATTATCTACTATATTATGTGTACTATATTATGTACTATAGTAAGCTACTATATTAATGTACTATATTACCTTACTATCTTAATCTACTATAGTATCTACTATATTATCTACCATTATTATCCCTTATATTATCTACATATTATCTACCATATTATCCCTTATATTATCTACCTTATTATCTACTATATTATCTACCATATTACCCTATATATTACTACCATATTATCCCTTATATTATCTACGTATATTATCTACCTTATATCTACATATATTATCTAACTTATTATCTACTATATCAATCTACCTTATTATCACTATATCAATCGTACTATTCTCTACCTTATTATCTACTATATCATCTACCTTATTATCTACTATATTCATCTACCTTATTATCTACATATTATCGAAACTATTATCACTATATCATTCTACCTTTATTATCTACTAATTATGTACTATAGTAGCTACTATAGTATGTACTATACTTACCTACTATCTTATCTACTATAGTATCTACTATATTATTTTCCATATTATGCCCTTATATTATCTATATATTATAATCTACTATTATCTACTTATTATTCTACTATATATTCCATTATATTATCTACCTTATTATCTACTATATTATCTACCATATTATCCCTTATTATATACTATATTATCTACCTTATTAATACTATATTATCTACACTTTAGTATCTACTATATTATCTACTATATTATTTACTATAATTATCGACTATTATTATCTACTCATATTATCTACCTATATCTAACTATATTATCTGCTATAGTATCCCTTTCATATTATCTACTATATTATCTAACTATTATTATCTACCTTATTATCTACTATATTTATCTTACCCATATTATCTACTATATTATTACTATAATTATCGACCAATATTATCTACCATATTACTCTACCATATTTATCCTTATATTATCTACTATATTATTCTACTATTATTATCCCTATATAAATTATCTACTAATTATCTTACCTTTTATCTTACTATATTATCTACCATATTATCCTATATATTATCTACTATTTATCTAACCCTTATTGTCACCTTATATTATCTACTATATGATCCCTTATATTATCTACCCTTATTATTACCATATGTATCCCTTATATTATCTACCTATCTATCTACTATATTATCTACCATATTTATCCCTTATATTATCTACTCATATTAGCTACCTTATTAACCCTTTATATTAGCTCTACCTTATTATCTACCTTATTATCTACTATATTATCTACTTAATTTATCTTCTAATTATCTACCATATTATCTTACTATAGTATCTACTATAGTATCTACTATATTATCTATTTTTATTATCTACTATATTATGCTATTATTATTATCTACTATGGTATCTATTATAGTATCTACTATATTAGCTATTATATTATCTACTTAGTATCTACTATATTATTCTACTTTTATCCCTGATGGGGCATGTCATGTATTCTCTTCCCTATACTGTAACTCAGTTAATAATGCATGGTTTAATTCTGAAGCTGTGAATTCAAATAAGAGGTAGGAGGGAGAAATAAAGAGTGGAGGAAATATATTTTGAAGAGATTGGGGGCGATAGGAACGACGAACATTTCCTGTGTCTCTTCTCTCTATCCATCTCCTAGCCCCTTCCTTATCCCCATCCAATACCCAATCCCCTATCCATCTCCTATCCATCCCCTATCCATCCCTTATCCATCCCCTATCCCCACCCCTTATCCATCCCCTACCCATCCGCAAGCCCCATCCCCTACCCATCCCATATCTCCATCCCCTAGCCCCATCCCCTATCCATCCCCTAGCCTCCATCCCCTATCCATCCCCTTATCCATCCCCTACCCCATCCCCTATCCATCCCTAGCCCAATCCATCCCCCTTAGCCCCAATCCCCATCCATTCCCCTGTCCATCCCCTGTCCATCCACTATCCATCCCCTAGCCCCATCCCTATCCATATGCCCTACCCCCATCCCTTATCCATCCCCTAGCCCCATCCCCTATCCATCCCCTAGCCCCATCCCCTATCCATCCCCTGTCCATCCCTTCCATCCCCTATCCCCATCCCCATCCCCTATCCATTCACTATCCATCCCCTATCCATTCCCGTCCATCCCCTGTCCATCCACTATCCATCCCCTAGCCCCATTCCCCTATCCATCCCCTACCCCCATCCCTTACATCCCTATCCATCCCCGATCCATCCCCTATCCATCCCCTAGCTCCATCCCCTAACCATCCCCCACCCCAATCCATCCCCTCCCCATCCCCTATCCATCCCCTACCCATCCGCAAGCCCCATCCCTACCCATCCCATATCTCCAATCCCTAGCCCCATCCCCTATCCATCCCCTATCCTAATCCCCTACCCATCCCCTATCCCTATCCCATTCACCTACGCATCCCCTACCCCATCCCTATCCCATCCCTATCCCCTATCCCCAGCCCCCATCACTATCCCTCCCCAGCCCCATCCCCTATCCATCCCTACCCCGAAACCCTACTCCATCCCCTATCCCATCCCTTATCCATCTCCATTACCAATCCCCTACATCCCCTAGCCCCATCCCTATCCTCATCCCTATCCCTCCCCAATCCATCCCCTATTCATCCCCTTACCCATCCTCTATCCCTATCCCCATCCCTATCCTTCCCCCTTCCCATGCCTATCCATCTCCTAGCCCCACCCCTACCTATCCCCTTGTCCTGTCCCCTATCCATCCCGTACCCATCCCCTAGCCCATCCCTTACCTATCCTTTCCCATCCCCTACTCCATCCCCTAACCCATCCCCTATCCCTATCCCCATCACCTAGGCATCCCCTACCCCCATCCCCTATCCATCCCCTGTCCATCCACTATCCATCCCCTACCCCCATCCCCTATCCATCCCCTGGTCCTCCCTTATCCATCCCCTACCCCCATTCCCTATCCATCCCCTACCCCCCATCCCTTATCCATCCCTACCCCCATCCCTTATCCATCCCCTAGCCCCCATCCCTTATCCATCCCCTACCCCCATCCCCTATCCATCCCCTTGTCCATCCCTTATCCATCCCCTACCCCCATCCCCTATCCATCCCCTACCCACATCCCCTATCCATCCCCTAGCCCCATCCCCTACCCATGCCCTATCCATCCCCTATCCATCCACTATCCATCCCCTACCACCATCCCCTATCCATCCCCTAGCCCATCCCCTATCCATCCCCTATCCATCCCTGTCCATCCACTATCCATCCCCTACCCCCATCCCCTATCCATCCCCTACCCCAGCCCCCATCCCTATCCATCCCCTCCCATGCCCTATCCATCTCCTACCCGAACCCCTACCCATCCCCTATCCCATCCCTTATCCATCCCATACCCATCCCCTACCATCTCCTAGCCCATTCCTTACCCATCCTTATCTCCAACCCCTATCTATCCCCTAACCATCCCCAATCCATCCCCTATTCCCATCCCCTATCCCCTATCCATCCCCTACCATGCCCTATCCATCTCCTACCCCGAACCCATACCCATCCCCTATCCATCCCTTATCCATCCCATACCATCTCTTAGCCCCATTCCTTACCCATCCCTTATCTCCAACCCCTATCCATCCCCTATCCATCCCCAATCATCCCCTATCCCTCCCTATCCATCCCTATCCATCCACAATCCTCATCCCCTATCCATCCCCTATCCATCCCCAATCATCCCCTATCCCTCCCCTATCCATCCACTATCCCCATCCCCTATCCATCCCCTACCATCCTTATCCATCCCTTATCCCCATCCCCTATCCATCCCCTAACCCCATCCCCTATCCATCCCCTATCCATCCCTTATCCCATCCCCTATGCCCCTCCCTATCCATCCCCTATCATCCCCTATCCATCCCCTATCCCCCTCCCCTATTCTATCCCCTAGCATCCCCTATCCATCCACTAGCCCCCTGCCCTAAAGGTTAAAAGAAGGAGGGCCACCCGGACACTGTCCTCTGGTAGCCTGTTTCTCTGCCACCCAGACTGTCCTCTTCTAGCCTGACTTCCTCTGGCCACCCAGACTGTCCTCTTCTAGCCTGACCTTCCTCTGGCCACCCAGACTGTCCTCTTCTAGCCTGACCTTCCTCTGGCCACCCAGACTGTCCTCTTCTAGCCTGACTTCCTCTGCCACCCAGACTGTCCTCTTCTAGCCTGACTTCCTCTGGCCACCCAGACTGTCCTCTTCTAGCCTGACCTTCCTCTGGCCACCCAGACTGTCCTCTTCTAGCCTGACCTTCCTCTGCCACCCAGACTGTCCTCTTCTAGCCTGACTTCCTCTGCCACCCAGACTGTCCTCTTCTAGCCTGACTTCCTCTGGCCACCCAGACTGTCCTCTTCTAGCCTGACTTCCTCTGGCCACCCAGACTGTCCTCTTCTAGCCTGACCTTCCTCTGGCCACCAAGACAACTGCCCTCTTCTAGCCTGATTTCCTCTGGCCACCGGACACTGTGCTCTTCTAGCCTGACTTCCTCTGGTCACCGGACACTTCCTCTTCTAGCCTGGTTTCCTCTGGCCACCCGGACACTGTCCTCTTCTAGCCTGACCTCCTTCTGGCCACCCGGCACTGTCCTTTCTTCTAGCCTGACCTTCCTCTGGCCACCCGGACACTGTCCTCTTCTAGCCTGGTTTCCTCTGGCCACCTGGACACTGTCCTCTTCTAGCCTGACCTCCCTCTGGCCGCCCGGACACTGGCCTCTTTAGCCTGACCTTCCTCTGGCCGCCCGGACAGTGCCTCTTCTAGTCTGACCTTCCTCTGGCCGCCCGGACACTGTCCTCTTCTAGCCTGACCTTCCTCTGGCCGCCCGGACACTGTCCTCTTCTAGGCCTGACCTTCCTCTGGCCACCCGGACACTGTCCTCTTCTAGCCTGGTTTCCTCTGCCACCCGGACACTGTCCTCTTCTAGCCTGGTTCCTCTGGCCGCTTCTAGCCTGGTTTCCTCTGGCCGCCCGAAACTTCCTCTTCTAGCCTGGCTTCCTCTGGCCGCCCGGACACTGTCCTCTTCTAGCCTGGTCCTCTGGCCGCCCGGACACTGTCCTCTTCCTAGCCTGGTTTCCTCTGGCCGCCGGACACTGTGCTCTTCTAGCCTGCTTCCCAAATGGCACCCTACTACCGACATAGTGCAGTAGGGCCTATTCTTGAACAGAGCCCTAAGTTAGTGCACTATAACACTTAGGGACCAAAACTTAGGAACACCTAGTCTCTCCATGACATAGGCTGACCAGGTGAATCCAGGTGAAAGCTATGATCCCTTATTGATGTCACTTGTTAAATCCACTTCAATCGATGTAGATGAAGGGAGGAGACAGGTTAAAGAAGGATTTTTAAGCCTTGAGGACAATTGAGACATGGATTGTGTATGTGTGCCATTCAGAGGGTGAACGGGGAGAACAAATGCCTTGAACGGGGTGTGGTAGTAGGTGCAGTCAAGAAACTGCAACGTCGCTGGGTATTCACGCTTCATTAAAGTGTCCTGTGTTTCAACCCAAAGGACATCCAGTCAACTTGGCACAACTGTGGAATCATTGGAGTCAACATGGGCCAGCATCCCTGTGGAGCGCTTTTGACATCTTGTAGAGTCTGTTCCCCGACGAGGAAGCCATATATTTATCATGAGCAGATGGGAGGCTGTAATAGTGGCCATGTACCACCGAGACCCATGTACCACCTGGGAAGTGCTTAGCGCACACACACACACACACACACACACACACACACCACACACACACCACACCACACACACACACACACACACACACACCACACAACACACACACAACACCACACACACACACACACCACACACACACACACACACACACTACCGGGCCATTTAGTATGTCAAACAGAATAGAACAATATTTCTAGTATGCGTACGTGTCATGGTGGCTATAAAAATGATGGATGAGTACTGTTTTAGAATGATTGAAACATTTAAAAGACATTCTGGAATAGGGGAATGGAATGAAGAATTCCCTCGTACCTATCTCGTCCTCACTACCAGTCTCTCTCTGTCTCTCTCTCTCTGTCTCTCTCATTACCAGTCTCTCTCTCTCTCATTACCAGTCTCTCTATATATCTCATTACCAGTATCTCTATATCTCTCATTACCAGTATCTCTATATCTCTCATTACAGTATCTCTATATCTCTCATTACCAGTATCTCTATATCTCTCATTACCAGTATCTCTATATCTCTCTCTCTCATTACCAGTATCTCTATATCTCTCATTACCCATATCTCTATATCTCTCTCTCTCATTAAAAGTACCCTCTCTCTCTTTTTCAATTACAGCCTGGGAGCCTGACTGGAATAACATGTGAGCCTGACTGGAATACCATGTGAGCCTGACTGGAATACCATGTGAGCCTGACTGGATACCATGTGAGCCTGACTGGAATACCATGTGAGCCTGACTGGAATACCGTGTGAGCCTGACTGGAATGCCATGTGAGCCTGACGGAATACCATGTGAGCCTGATGGAATACATGGAGCCTGACTGGAATGCCGTGTGAGCCTGACTGGATACCGGTGAGCCTGACTGGAATACCGTCGTGAGCCTGACTGGATACCGTGTGAGCCTGACTGGAATACCGTGTGAGCCTGACTGGAATGCCGTGTGAGCCTGACTGAATACCGGTGAGCCTGACTGGAATGCCATGTTGAGCCTGACTGGAATACCATGTGAGCCTGACTGGAATACCATGTTGAGCCTGACTGGAATACCGTGTGAGCCTGACTGGAAATTGTGAGCCTGACTGGAATACCATGTATCCTGACTGGATGCCTGGTAGCCGACTGGAAATGCCGTGTGAGCCTGACTGGAATACCATGTGAGCCTGACTGGAACTGACCCTGGTGGCCTGACTGGAATGACCGTCGTGAGCCTTGACTGCTGGATGACTACCAGTGTGAGCCTGACTGGAATACCGTGTGAGCCTGACTGGAATGTACCTGTGCTGGAAGCCTGACTGGAATACCGTGGGCCTGACTGGAAATACCGTGTGAGCCTGGACTGGAATCCTGTGAGCCTGACTGGAATGACGTG
>NW_019943871.1:90672-99482 GCF_002910315.2 Salvelinus sp. IW2-2015
ACGGGCAAGACAAATGCCTTTGAACGGGGTGTGGTAGTAGGTGCCAGTCAAGAACTGCAACGTCGCTGGGTATTCACGCTTCATTAAAGTGTCCTGTGTGTTTCAACCCAAAGGACATCCAGTCAACTTGGCACAACTGGGTGGATCATTGGAGTCAACATGGGCCAGCATCCCTGTGGAGCGCTTTTGACATCTTGTAGAGGCTGTTCCCCGACGAGGAAGCCATATATTTATCATGAGCAGATGGGAGGCTGTAATAGTGGCCATGTACCACCCGAGACCATGTACCACCTGGGAAGTGCTTAGCGCACACACACACACACACACACACACACACAACACACACACACACACACACACACACCACACACACACACCACACACACCAACACACACACACACACACACACACACACACACACACACACACACACACACAACACTAACCGGTGCCATTTAGTATGTCAAACAGAATAGAACAATATTTCTAGTATGCGTACGTGTTCATGGTGGCTATAAAAAAGATGGGATGAGTACTGTTTTAGAATGATTGAAACATTTAAAAGACATTCTGGAATAGGGGAATGGAATGAAGAATTCCCTCGTACCTATCTCGTCCTCACTACCAGTCTCTCTCTGTCTCTCTCTCTCTGTCTCTCTCATTACCAGTCTCTCTCTCTCTCATTACCAGTCTCTCTATATATCTCATTACCATACTCTATATCTCTCATTACCAGTATCTCTATATCTCTCATTACCAGTATCTCTATATCTCTCATTACCAGTATCTCTATATCTCATTACCAGTTCTCTATATCTCTCTCTCTCATTACCAGTATCTCTATATCTCTCATTACCATATCCTCTATATCTCTCTCTCTATTAAAAGTACCCTCTCTCTCTCTTTTTTGAGCCTGACTGGAATACCGTGTGAGCCTGACTGGAATACCGTGTGAGCCTGACTGGAATACCGTGTGAGCCTGACTGGAATACCGTGTGAGCCTCTGATAAAGAAGAGAGGATCAGTCAGCTTTATTTGAAGGGAATTTTCATCCATTTAGAAATGACAGCATTTTCTGAACATAGCATTTTACTGGACCAAAAGTATTGGGACAAATTCATTTACATGTCTATTAAAGTAGTAACAAATTAAGTATTTGTATATATTCTGTCACTTCACTGTCACCATAATATTGTAAAAAAACATTTATATTTGGCCTCAATATTGGAAGACCAACGGCGAATCGACGTAGAAATGCAAATCGCTACTGTATGCATGTGTTAAATTCTACATACTCACTCTGAAGACTTTTGCAGCCTCTGACTTAAAGCTACAGTGATGAGATTAGTTTCTCCTCCCCGGCAGTTGTTTTGGTAATCAGCTGGGTAGATATCAAGAATTGAAATGGCCATTAAACATATTCCCAGATAGTCCCTTTGAGGACGAGTGAAAGGCCTTTCCACACAGACATCTACATACCGTTGCAGAGAGAAGCGCTGCATTGATTTCCATTACCGCCATATTCTTTCATTTGATTCCTGCAGAAAAACAAGCGTTCCTGACGAGAGATACAATTATATGACAATGAAGAAGCATTCGATAATTCCACCCCCATTCAACTTGATTTAAAAGAGTCGATAATGTACCGTTTTCACTGCAATTGTGTTCCCAACCGTGTGGAGTATGAGCTAGATTCATATTGATGAGGAACAAAAAGTGTAGTGTGAAGATTCTGATCTCTCTCCAAGGATATTATCTCTCTTGGAAATGTCAAAGATAGTTTTTTGAGAGGATGTTCTTTTATTATAAAACAGATTCATTGAGTTGATCCGAAACGGAGAGTTTGAAAATAAATTCTACGTGGACTAGCTTGCTTACCTGTCTATCTGTCTCTCTTCCTTTCCTCAGCAGGTAGCTAGTGTTTGTTCTCTGTTGATTCTTCTGAAGTGGTTTCACGTTATAGACATGGCTTATCTCCCTCCCTCCCTCCCTCCCTCCCTCCTCCCTCCTCCTCCCTCCCTCCTCACCTGTTTCTCCCCAGACTGGCAGGTATTCATCCTGTTGTATATCCAACATCAGCTCCAGTCCGTTACCCATCCCTCCCTTCATGGTCACCAGCAGCGGCCGGTTATCTTGGCCAGAGTTGAACGTGTAGCACTTCCCATAACGGGTGAAGATCTGAAACAAGAAGGCCAATGGTTTCAATTCGCAATATAATGAAGAAAACGCATTGTGTCTCAAATGCCAACCAATAAAGGGCACTACTATAACCTAAGCCACAAGGTACCCTATTCCCTGCATTTGGAAAGTATTCACTCTCCTTGACTTTTCCACATTTTGTTACGTTACAGCCTTATTCTTAAATTGATTAAATTGTTTTTCCTCATCAATCTACACACAATACCCCATAATGACATCACAATACCCCATAATGACATCACAATACCCCATAATGACAAAGCAAAAACAGGTTTTTAGACATTTTTGTACAATTATAAAACATTTGCAAAGTATTCAGACACTTTACTCAGTACTTTGTTGAGGCAACTTTGGCAGCGATTACAGCATCAAGTCTTCTTGGGTATGATGCTTCAAGCTTGGCACACCTGTATTTGGGAGTTTCTCCAATTCTTCTCTGTAGAGCCTCTCAAGCTCTGTCAGGTTGGATGGGGAGCTTCGCTGCACAGCTATTTTCAGGTCTCTCCAGAGATGTTCAATCAGGTTTAAGTCCGGCCTCTGGCGAGGCCAATCATGGACATTCAGAAACTTGTCCTGAAGCCACTCCTGCATTGTCTTGGCTGTGTGTTTAGGGTCGTTGTCCTGTTGGAAGGGTGAACCTTCACCCCAGTCTGAGGTCCTGAGCACTCTGGAGCAGGTTTTCATCAAGGATCTCTCTGTACTTTGCTCCGTTTAACTTTCCCTCGATTCTGACTAGTCTCCCAGTCCCTTGTGCTGAAAAACATCCCCACAGCATGATCCTGCCACCACCATGCTTCATCGTAGGGATGGTGCCAGGTTTACACTAGACATGACGCTTGGCATTCAGGCCAAAGAGTTCAATCTTGGTTTCATCAGACTAGAGAATCTTGTTTCTCATGGTCTGAGAGTCCTTTAGGTGCCTTTTGGCAAACTTCAAGCGGGCTGTCATGTGCCTTTTACTGAGGAGTGGCTTCCGTCTGGCCACTCTACCATAAAGGCCTGATTGGTGGAGTGCTGCAGAGATGGTTGTCCTTCTGGAAGATTCTCCCATCTCCACAGAGGAACTCTAGAGCTCTGTCAGAGTGACCATCAGGTTCTTGATCACCTCCTTGACCAAGGCCCTTCTTCCCCGATTGCTCAGTTTGGCCGGGCGGCCAGCTCTAGGAAGAGTCTTGGTGGTTCCAAACTTCTTCCAATTAAGAATGATGGAGGCCACTGTGTTCTTGGGGACCTTCCAAGCTGTTGAAATGTTTTGGTACCCTTCTGACATGCACTGTCAACTGTGGGACCTTATATAGACAGGTGTGTGCCTTTCTAAATCATGTCCAATCAATTGAATTTACCACAGGTGGACTACAATAAAGTTGTAGAAACATCTCAAGGATGATCAAAGGAAACAGGATGCACCTGAGCTCAATTTCAAGTCTCATAGCAAATGGTCTGAATACTTATGTAAATAAGTTATTTCTGTTTTTATTTTTAATACATTTGCAAACATTTCTAAAAAACAGTTTTTATGTTGTCATTATTACGTTACTGTGTGTAGATTGCTGAATATTTGATTTGTTTAATCCATTTTAGAATAAGGCTGTAACGTAACAAAATGTGGAAAAAGTCAAGGGGTCTGAATACTTTCCGAAGGCACTGTATTTGTGGATGCAGCTTTTCTGAAAATCTGTAAACTGTAATGTG
Source organism: Salvelinus sp. IW2-2015 (assembly GCF_002910315.2). Taxonomy (NCBI): domain Eukaryota; kingdom Metazoa; phylum Chordata; class Actinopteri; order Salmoniformes; family Salmonidae; genus Salvelinus; species Salvelinus sp. IW2-2015. The sequence goes on from NW_019943871.1 coordinate 94,565, forward strand.
ACAAAGACAAAATACACACTTTATACAGTAAGTCAGACATTGGCACTGAAACCCCTTAACACTCAAGAAACAAACTTATCAACATTTAATGAAATGTCCTTTGAAATATGTCAACCTTTGTAATATGAGGTTTGACCTTTAGAGAGAAGAATGACCGTGGCTGGCTGGCACAGTGAGAAGTTGCAAGAGACGGATAAAGACCTGAGACTAGGAATAAACCGGTGTGAGGCCTGATGGAATACGCGTGTAGAGTGCTGACTGGATAGCCAGAGGTGTGAGGCTCTAGACAGGGGAGAATGGCCGATGTGAGACCTAAGACTGGAAAGAACGCGCAGGTGTGAGCTGGAGATGGAATAGCCGGTGTGAGTTATTTATATAGGACTGATCTGGATGCGACCCTGAGTCTTCTGTTTGTGATAGATAGTCATGACGAGATAACCTGATGGAATAAATGAGTCCCTTGCTCCGTGTTTTAGTTGTGTAGAGCTTACTTAGATGGAATAGAAATCGACCGCTGATTGTCTGTGAAGCTGCCTTTTGATCATTGAGAAATCACGCTGAGTGCTATCCTTGTTTGTTAATAATAGACATGCACGTCGTGTGAGAGTCCTGTGCCCTGACTTTTAGAGAATATACGCGTGTGAGCCTGAGACTGGAAATAACCGGAAAGTGGTCGAGCCTTCGACTGTGTAATCCGTGTAGCGCTCGCTGATCAAGAAGCGAGGACAGTCAGCTTTATTTAAGTGGGAATTGTTTCATAAATCCATGTTAGAAATTGAGTCTTTGCTGTTTTTATATAGAATCACCTGAGTCTCTCTGTTTTTTATATAGAATCAGCTGTAGTCTTCCTGTTTGTATATAGAATCACCTGAGTCCTTCTGTTTTATATAGATCACCTGAGTCTTCTGTTTTATATAGAATCACTCTGAGTCTTCTGTTTTATATAGAATCACCTGAGTCTTCTGTTTTATATAGATCACCTGAGTCTTATGTTTTATATAGAATCCCTGAGTCTTCTGTGTTTAATATAGAATCAACCTGAGTCTTCTGTTTTATAATAGATCGACCTGAGTCTTCTGTTTTATATAAATCACCTGAGTCTTCTGTTTATATAGAATGGCACCTGAGTCTTCTGATTTTTATATATGAATCACTGAGTCTTCTGTTTTTATATAAATCACGCTGAGTCTCTGTTTTATATAGAATCAGCTGAGTCTTCGATATAGAATGCACTGAGTCTTCTGTTTTATAGTAGAATCACCTGAGTCTTCTGTTTTATATAGAATCGACCTGGAGGATCCTTCTGTTTTATATAGAATCACGCTGAGTCTTCTGTTTTATATAGAAGATCACTGGTCTTCTGTTTTAATATAGAATCACCTGAGTGCGTTCTTGCTCTTTTATATAGAATCCACTCGTCTTGATGTCTTCTGTTTTATATAGAATCGACCTGAGTCTTCTGTTTTTCATTGATGTTTTTGCTCAGTTTCTGGGAGTTCGCCCCACCACCACCAGGTATCTAGCTGTTTGTAGCCACTCCCCACCGACCGACCGACCAGGGTATCTACTGTTGTAGCCACTCCCCCCAGCCCACCAGCCAGGTACTCTACTGTTTGTAGCCGCACTCCCACCACGCACCACGCAGGTATCTACTGTTGTAGCGGCAGCTCCCCCACCCACCGACCGAGGTATCTATGTTGTCCCACTGCCCCCCCACCACCACCAGGTTTTATGCTACTGTTGGTCGCCCTCCCCCACCACCACCAGGTAATCTAACTGTTGTTAGCGCACTCCCCCCACCACCTACCAGGTAATCTAACTGTTTGTAGCCACTCCCCCCCGCACGCACCACAGGTATCTACTGTTGTAGGCACTCCCGCCCCACCACCGACCAGGTATCTTACTGTTGTAGCCATTCCCCCCCACCGAACCAGGTATCTACTGTTGTAGCGCACTCCCGCCCCACCACACCAGGTTATCTACTGTTGTAAGCACCCCGATCCCCACCACCAAAAAACAGGTATCTACTGTTGTAGCCACTCCCCCACGCATCACCACCAGGTTATCTTACTGTTTTGGCTGGCCAGCTGCCCCCCCCACGCACCACCGAGGTATCTAGCTTGTTGTAGCCGACTGCACCCCCACCACCACCAGGTATGCTACTGTTGTGCATCCCCGCACGCGACCTACCAGGTTTATCTACCACTGTTTGTAGCCACTCCGCGCACCCACGCCCACCAGGTAATCTACTGTTTGTGAGCCCACTGCCCGCCCACCGACCACGCAGGTTCTACTGTTGTAGCGCACTTCCCCAACCACCACGCACCGAGGTATCGGTAGGCTGTTGTAGGCCACTGCCCCCCCGACCACCAGCGCAGGTAATCGTCCGTGTTGTAGCCACTCCCCCCCACCACCACCCAGGTATTACTGGTTGTAGCCACTCCCCCCCCACGCAACCACTCGAGGTATCTACTGGTTGTAGCCACTCTCCCCCAACCACCAGGTATCTACTCGTTGTAATAGCCACTCCCCACCACCACCACCTATGTATCTAACTGTTGTACGCCACTCCCCCCACCGAGCCACGCAGGTATCTACCTGTTGTAGCCACTCCCCCCACCACACCAGGTATCTACTGGTTGTAGCCAGCTCCCCGCCCCGCACCACCTACCAGGTATCTACTGTTTGTAGCACTCCCACCACGCGACCACCAGTTATCTTACTGTTGTAGCACTCCCACCCCCACCAGCACCAGGTATCTACTGTTTGTACGCCACTCCCCCGACCACCACCAGGTATCGCGTACTGTTGTAGCCCCAAAAGGCCCACTCCGCCCCACCACCACACTAGGTAGTCTACTGTTGTAGGCACTCCCCCGCCCACCACCAGGTATCTATGTTGTAGCCACTCTCCCGCCACACCACACAGGTATCTACTGTTGTAGCCACTCCCAACGACCACCGTACCTCAGGTATCTACTGTTGTAGCATCCCCGCCACCACCACCAGGGTATCTACTTGTTTGTAGCCATCCCAACGCGCATCCCGCAACAACACACCGTCATGGTTTTCCCCCTGTCGGCCCCACCGGCCACGAATCACACCCCACCACCGACGCAGGTATCTACTGTTGTAAGCCACTGTCTTTCCCCTCGCCGCACACCACGCACCAGGTATTACTGTTGTAGCCACTCCCCGCCCCCACCACTCGACCCACCAGGTATCTCTGTTGTGAGCCACTTCCCCCACCACCAGCCAGGTATGTCTACTGTTTGTAGCCACTCCCCCCACCACCACCAGTTTATCTACTGTTGTAGTCCACTACCCCCTTCCCCACCGTGCGCGCACTCACCCCAGGTTATTAGCTGTGTAGCCACTCCCCGCCACCACCACGAGGTATCTACTGTTGTAGGCCACTCCCCCACCCGACCTGACCAGGTATCTAGCTGTTTGTAGCACTCCCCCCACGCAGCCACCAGGTATCTACTGTTGTGCCAACTTCCCGCCCACCACCACCAGGTATTCGTGACTGTTGTAGCCACTCCCCCACCACGCACAGGTATACTCTCTGTTGTTAGCCACTCCCCCCCACCACCACCAGGTATCTACTGTTGTGCACTCCCCACCACACCGACCAGGTATTTACTGTTGTAGCCACTCCCCCCCACACACCACCAGTATCTACTGTGTAGCCACTCCCAACGCACCACCAGGTATGCTACTGTTGTAAGGCCACTCCCCCCCCACCACACCAAGGATGTTTACTGTTGTAGCCACTCCCCCACCACCACCACCAGGTATCTACTGTGTGTAGCCCTACCCCCCCACCAACCACCAGGTATCTACTGTTTGTAGGCCACTCCCCCCACCACCAACCAGGTATCTACTGTTGTAGCCACTCCCCCCCCACCACCACAGGTATCTACTGTTGTAGCCACTCCCCCCCCACCACCAGGTATCTACTGTTGTAGCCACTCCCCCCCACCACCACCAGGTATCTACTGTTGTAGCCACTCCCCCCCACCACCACCAGGTATTACTGTTGTAGCCACTCCCTCCACCCACCACCACCAGTATCTACTGTTGTAGCCACTCCCACCCACACACAGGTATCTACTGTTGTAGCCATCCCGCCACCACACCAGGTATCTACTGTTGTAGCCCTCCCCACCACCACCAGGTATCTACTGTTGTAGCACTCCCCCCACACCCGTATCTACTGTTTTGGCCGACCCCCCCACCACCACAGTATCTACTGTTGTAGCCACTGCCCCCACCACCACCCAGGTATCTACTGTTGTAGCCACTCCCCCCCCACGCACCACCAGGTATGTACTGTTGTAGCCACTCCCACCCACCACCACCAGGTATCTAACTGTTGTAGCCACTCCCCCCCACCACCACCAGGTATCTACTGTTGTAGCACTCCCCCACCACCACCAGGTATTCTACTGTTTGTAGCGCCACTCCCCCCCCACACCAGGTATCACTGTTGTAGGGCCACTCCCCCCAGCACCACAGGTACTCTACTGTTGGTAGCCACTCCCGCCACCACACCAGGTTTTACTGTTGTAGCCACTCCCCCCGCACCACCTACCAGGTATCTACTGTTGTAAACACTCCCCGCCCACACCACCAGGTATGCAACTGGTTGTAGCCACACTCCCCCAACACCACCAGAGTACTTTACTGTTGTAAACACTCCCGCCCCCCCCCCCCACACCACCAGGTATCAACTGGTTGTGTAGGCACATCGCCCACCACCACCACACAGGTATTATGTTAGTAGCGCACTCTGCCCCCCAACAAACACAGGTATCTACTGTGTGTGTAGCCACTGCCGACCCACCCCCCCCCCACCCCCACCCCCCCCCGCCACAGACCACCACCCCAGCAGGTGGTCTATTTGCTGGCAACTG
>NW_019943871.1:99913-104557 GCF_002910315.2 Salvelinus sp. IW2-2015
TGGCATTCTCCCAAAGACTGTCATATGTCTATAATGGAATGTAGGGACGCGATCTATATAGGGGCCATACATGATTTAGAAAAGACAAACACCTGTCTATATAAGGCCCACAGTTGCACAGTGCACGTTAGAAGCAAAACCAAGCCATGAGGTCAAAGGAATAAGTCCGAGTAGCATGCTCCGAGACAGGTTAGTGTCGAAGTCAAGATCTTGGGGAAAGGGTAACCAAAAAAATGATCTGCTGCACCTTGAACGTTTCCCAAGAAACACAGGTGGCCTCCATCATTCTTAAATGGAGAAGTTTGGAACACTACAAGAAGACTCATTCCTAGAGCTGGCCGCCGCACCGGCCAAACTGAGCAATCGGGGGAGAAGGCCCTTGGTCGGAGAGGTGACCAAGAACCCGATGGTCACTTGGACGAGCTCTAGAGTTCCTCTGTAGAGATGGGTAGAACATTCCAGAAAGTGACAACCATCTCTATGAAGCCATCCACAATCAGGCCTTTGTTGGTTAGGGAGTGCGCCAGACGGAAGCCACTCCTCAGTAAAGGCACCATGACAGCCCGCTTGGAGTTTGCCAAAAGGAACCTAAAGACTCTCAAGACCATGAGAAACAAGAATTCTCTGGTCTGATGAAAGGCAAGATTGACTCTTTGGCCTGAATGCCAAAGATGCGCATCTGAGAGGAAACCTGGCACCATTCACTACGGTGAAGCATGGTGGTGACAGCATTCATGCTGTGGGGATGTTTTTCACAGCGCAGGGACTGGGAGACTGTCAGGATCTAAGGCAAAGATGAACTGAGCAAAGTACAGAAAGATCCTTGATGAGAACCTGCTCCAGATGCTGCAGGACCCAGACTGGGCGAAGGTTCACCTTCCAACAGGACAACAACCCTAGGCATACAGCCAAGACAACACAGGAGTGGCTTCGCGACAAGTCCTCTGGATCCCTTGAGTGACCCAGCCAGAGCCTGGACTTGAACCCGATCTAACATCTCTGGAGAGACCTGAGAATAGCTGTTGAAGCAACGCTCCCAATCCAACCTGACAAACATTGAGAGGATCTGAGAAGAATGTGAGAAACTCCCCAAGTAGAGGTGTGCCATACTTGTAGCGTCATACCCAAGAAGACTCAAGGCTGTAATCGCTTCCAAAGATGCGTCAACAAAGTATGAGTAAAGGGTCTGAGTACTTATGCCTTGTCATTATGGGGTATTGTATGTAGATTGATGAGGGGGAAAAACAAAATGTGGAAAAAGTCAAGGGGTCTGAATACTTTCTGAATACTTTCCTAAGGCACTGTACTGTGCCTTTAAATGTGCTCATTCAACTCTTAGCTGCAACTTTTGTTTGGATTACCTAACACGAACATTTTTCAAATAAGTGAAAGTTGAAGAAGGTACTGAGATGGAAATAACACTACCTCTGGATAGTGGTGTAATTCCTTAATTAAAATACTTTAAAGTACTAACTTAAGTAGTTTTTTGGGGTATCTGTACTTTACTATATATATTTTTGACAACTTTTATTTTTACTTCACTACATTCCTAAAGAAAATATGTACTTTTTACACTAACATTTTCCCTGACACCCAAAGTACTTATTACATTTCAAATGCTCAGGCAGGACAGCAATATGGTCCATTTCACGCACCTATCAATAATAATGCTTTGTCATCCCTTCTGCCTCTGATCTGGCGGACTCACTATACACAAATATGGCATTTGTAAATGATGTCTGAATGTTGGATGGGCGCCTGTCTGTCAGTAAATTTTCAAAACAAGAAATCATGCCGTCTGGTTTGCTTAATACAAGGAATTTGATGATAGCATTAACTTTTTACTTTTACTCAAAGTATGATTATTGAGTACCTTTCCACACCTGTACTTAAGTACATTTAAAACCACTTACTTTTTTTACTCAAGTAGTATTTACTGGGTGACTTTCACTTTTTCTTCAGTCATTTTTTTATAAAGTATGTCTACTTTTACTCAAGTGTGACAATTGAGTATTTTTTCCATCACTGCTTCTGTAGTATACTTGTCATTTCTATCTATCACTCCTCCCCAAAGAACCTGCAGTTCACCCTAGCTACTCTGTATGCAGTGGGCCCCCTGAGAGCAAAAACAGTGGAAAGCGAATGCTTTGGTGGAAAAGAGGGATAGTTTGAAGGATATATCCTCAGTGACGGGTGGTCTCTCTGTTTATATGCGTCCCCTGTGCCTGTGCTAGCCTGTCTCAGTTGGTTAGATTCACCACAGGAGGCTCAGGGGTAGAAACACAACCATTTACTTTGCAGGCTCACTGAAGTAGAGTTGTTACGTTGTGAGAGGTGGAAATTGTAGGACTTTTTTCCGCGTTTGGAATCTCTCCTCTGCCTGTTTGAAGAACATTGAACGTCAACTTGGCTTACTGTAGTTTGTGGATTGAATGTACATCATTTAACGCCGTCATATAGTCGCTAAACTTCAAGAGTCCACAAGGCTTTGGGTGGAAAGACAAGTTGTTTTCCTTGTAAGCAAAATTGTTAGAAGAAATACGCGCAAAGAATTTTGAATTGATTCTATCCATCGATATCCAGACTAAGCCGCTAACCTTGAAATGCCCCCACTGGAACAACACAGGCCTGTACAAAATCAGATGTAATACAATGAACATCCCCTAACGTACTGGGTTTGAGTATGTGCTTAATGAGACACCAAAAAAAAGCTCCTTGAAGTCACATTCGGCACGGTCAATGAGCACGACAACTCCTCAACAGACAGAAATACACAGGTACACACACACAACACCACACACCAACGCACACGCACGCACACACAGATGCAGCCCCAGTGTGCTCAGTGACACGACAGAGTCCACAAATTCCCAGAATACCACGAGTCATCTGTTAGATGAATGCCCATATTATCTGTGTTGTGTCTCTCACACACACGCATGCCCACGTGCACACACACACCAACGCGCACACATGCACACACGCACACACGCACAGTATACTGGGCCTGTTTCCTGTCACACTCCGTCTTGTTTCCTGACATGTAGTACAGGAGATTTGCTGTGCGTAAGACTCAGGGGGAAAGCGGTGTTTTCACTCGTGGAGACAGGTGGCTGTGTGCATTTGTCTGTATTGGTATGAAATTCAGAATATGACTGTTATACAATGTAGTTGAAGAGTAGAGTCAGTATGAATTGGACTGCTGGGTACATAAGCAGAAATTGTATTCCAGTCTTGACTGATGCCTATAGGGAAGATACACTGTATGTACTTTCTAAACAGCAAACAATTCTCAATGCCAATGCATCTCCCATAACAAACCTCTTACTTACTGCTGGTAATATGAATACACCTTCATTCCCCAACTCTCCTCTGGCCTCCATAGAAATCACCAGCGGAGACCAATACATCCACTTCAGACCAGAGGAAGAAACATTTATCTCACGTTATCTCAAGAGCTGTGTATTGTACTTATCTTAGAAGACAATGACAAGCCGTCCTGTGTGGTTTTCTTCCCGAGGCGTCGTATTAGAACTCTCAAGGCTCTTGAACACTTGAGTAATTGCTGCTCTCCGTCTTCGGCAGCTGTAGAAAGATGTTTTACAACTCTGAGGACTGGGATTTCAGTGTTTGTTTGATTCATTCCCTTGAACGTTGCTTTGTGCTTTATCACAATCAGCCTCACTGGAATTAGAGGATGAGGGTGTTGTGTCTTGAGGGTGTGTGTGTGGGGGGAGGGGGTAAAGGTGGGGATCTCTGTGTGTGTGTGTGTGTGCGTGCGTGCGTGCGTGCGAGTGTGCGTGCGTGCGTGCGAGTGTGCGTGCGTGCGTGCGTGCGTGTGTGTGCGTCAGAGAGCTTAATGTGAGACGGGAATCCGGAAGAACTTGATTATCAATCTATCAATCAAGTTTCTCTGTAGCGCCATTTTAACAATGTTGTTTCTCTAGCCTACATGCCATGGAATCATTGCAATGGAATGTAACATTAATTAATACAGTGTAAAAAGTCTCTCCTTGGCCTACTTTATACTAAAACTACAGTTAATCATTATATACTAAAGGCAAACCTACAGGAAAGAGAAATGTAATACCGTAATTCTTACATATCACCCCAGAAAGTGAATCCTTAGTCCCTAAATGTGATGTGTGTGTGTGTGTGTTTGTGTGTGTGTGTGTTAGTGTGTGTGCGAGATCACTGCTCTGATCCGCTCTGCTGCATTGCAGTGCGTCCAGCCACAGCCCCAGCTCCTGCCAGCCTGCCTGTCTGCCCTGGGTCTGTAGAGTAGTGTCTGTTGTCCAGGGAACTTCTCCAAGGTCACACAGGTCAATCTATCCCAGTCATAGAACACACACATAGAGAGACAGTTGTTAGGTGCATCTATAAACACCACAGAGATACACTGGATGTTTACAACCCATCGACCAAAGGTGAACACACACACGCACACACGCACACACACACACACACACACACACACACACACACCACACACACACACACACACACACACACACACACACACACACACACAACACACACAACACCACGATACGTTGTACTTTTCGACCTAGTGATGAGGTGGATATAGTAGAGGCTGCGGCGGCACGCTATGTGCTAATGTCGAATAATGGCGCTACAGAGTTG
>NW_019943872.1:0-5422 GCF_002910315.2 Salvelinus sp. IW2-2015
AATCCATTCTGGAGCTAAGACATAATCCATTACGAGGCTGAAACTAATCCATTTGTGGAGTCTGAGACTAATCATTGCGGAGGCTGAGACTAATCCATTGTGGAGGCTGAGACTAATTCAATTGCCATTGTGAGGCTGTAGACTAATCCGATTGCCGAGGCTGAGACTTAATACATTGTGGAGGCTGGAACTAATCCATTGTGGAGGCCGAGTCTAAATCCCATTGTGGAGGCTGAGCACTAATTACATTGTGGCGGCTGAGACTAATCCATTGTGGAGGCTGAAGAGCTAAATCCATTGTGGGAGGCTGAAGACTAATCCATGTGGAGGCTGAGACTAATACATGTGTGAGGCTAAGACTAATCAACTGTTACGGAGGCTGAGACTAATCCATTGTGGAGGCTGAGACTAATCCATTGCCGGAGGCTGAGACTAATCCATTGTGGAGGCTGAGGACTAATCAATCCATTGTGGAGGCTGAGACTAATCAATCCATTGGAGGCGGCTGAGACTAATCCATATGTGAAGGGCTGAGACTAAGTCCAATTGTGGAGGCTTGAGACTAATCAATCCATTGTGGAGGCTGAGACTCATCCATTGTGAGGGTGAGACTAATCCATTGTGTGAGGCTGAAGACTACTCCATTTGTGGAGGTTGAGACTTAATGCCATTTGCGGAGGCTGAGACTAATCCATGTGGAGGCTGAGACTAATCCATTGCCGAGGCTGAGACTCAATCCATTGTGGAGGCTGAGCCTATTGAATCCAATTGTGGGAGAGCTGAGACTAATCCAAATTTGTGGAGGCTGAGACTAATACATTAACGAGGCTGAGACCTAATCCATGTGTGTGGGAGGCCTTTAAGACTAATCCATTAGCGGAGGTGGCAGACTAATCCATTGCTGGAGGCTGAACTAATCAATCCATTGTGGAGGCTGAGACTAATCCATTGGTGGAGGGTGAGACTAAATCCATTGTGGACAGCTGAACAACCATTGTGGCAGGCTGAGACTAATCCATTGACGCGAGAGACTGAGGACTAATCCATTGTGGAGGCTGAGACTAATCCATTGCCGAGGCCTAGACTAATCCATTGTGGAGGCTGCAGCCTAATGAATCCATTGTGGAGGCTGAGAACTTAATTCCATTTTGTGGAGGCTGAGACTAAACATACGGAGGTGAACGTAATCCAATTTGTGGAGGCTGAGACTAATCCATTGTGGAGGCTGCAGACTTAATCCATCTGCGGAGCTGAGACACTAATATCCATTGTGAGCTGAGACTAATCAAATCCATTGGTGGAGGCTGAGACTAGTCCATTGGCCGGGAGGCTGATACTAATACATTGTGGGGAGGCTGAAGACTAATCTCCATTGTGGGCGGCCGAGACTAATCACCATTGTGGAGGCTGGAGACTAATACATTGTGGAGGCTGAGACTAATCCATGTGTGGAGGCTGAGACGTAATTCCATTGTGGAGGCTGAGAGCTAATTCATTGTGGGCGTTTGCTGAGCCTAATCCATTGATGGAGGGCTAAGCTAATCATTTACGGAGGCTGAGACTAATCATTGTGGAGACTGAGACAATCCCATTGCGGAGGCTGAGACGAATGCCATTGCGGAGGCTGAGACTAATACCATTGTGTGGAGGCTGAGACTAATCAATCCATTTGTGGAGGCTGAGACTATCAACTCCATTGGAGCGGACACCAGGGGCTGAGACTAATCCATTGTGGAGGCTGGAGACTAATCCATTTGATGGAGGCTGAGACACTAATCCAGTTGTGGAGGCTGAGACTAATCCATTGTGACGGCTACAGGTAACAGGGGCAGCCTTGAGACTAATCCATTGTGGAGGCTTGAAGACTAATCCATTGTGTAAGGGTTGAGACTAATCATTGTGGAGGCTGAGACTAATTCCCATTGCGGAGGCTGAGACGTAATCCATTGCGGAGGCTGAGACTAATCCATTGCGGGAGGCTGAGAACTACTCCATTGCCGAGGCTGGAGGACTAATCCATTGTGGAGGCTGAGGACTAAATGAAATCCATTGGGAGGCTGAGAACTTAATCCATTTGCGAGGCCTGAGACTAATACATTACGGAGGCTTGAAACTAAATCTATTGTGGAGGCTAAGGACTAATTCCATTTACGGGGGGGAGGCTTGAGACTAATCCCATTTGGGAGGGCTAGCATAATCCATTGCGGAGGCTGAGGACAATCCATTGTGAGCGGCTGAAGTCTAATCAATCCATTGTGGAGGGCTGAGACTAACGCATTGCGAGGTTGCGAGACAATAACATTTGTGGGGGCTGAAGACTAAAATCATTGTGGAGGCTGAGACTAATCCATTGGTGGAGGCTGAGGACCTAAATCCATTAGGCGAGAGGCTGAGACTAATACATTGTTGAAGCGAGACTAACCCATGGGGAGAACTATCCATTGTGGGAGGCTGAGACTATCCAATTGTCGGCGGCTGAGACTATAATCCATTGTGGATGGCTGAGCTTCTAATTCCATTGTTGGAGGCTGAGACTAATCCATGTGGAGGCTGAGACTATATTGTACGAACAACCATTGCGAAGGCTTGAGACTAATTCCATTGCCGAGGACCTGGAACTAATCATTGTGGAGGCTGAGACTAATAGCCATTGTGCGAGGCCTGAGCCTAATCCATTGGTGGAGGCGGGTGCGACTAATTCCATTGTGAGGCTAAGACTAATCCATTGTGGAGGCTGAGACTTAATCCATTGTGGGGCTGAGACTAATCATTGTGGAGGCTGAGACTAATCCATTGTGGGGCTGAGACGAATCCATTAACGGAGGCTGAGACTAATAATTGTGAAAGCTGAGACTAATTTCCATTTGTGGGGCCTGAGACAATGCCATTGTGGAGGCTGAGACTAATCCATTGTGGAGGCTGAGAACTAATCCATTGTGGGAGGCTGAACGACTAAGCCATTGTGGAGGCTGAGACTAAATGCCATTGTGGAGCTGAGACTAATCCCATTGTGCAGGCTAGACTAATGCCATGCGAAGTCTGAGGACTAATCCAAAATTGCCCGAGGCTGGAGACTAATCCATTGTGGGAGGCTGTTAAGGACTAATCCGTGTGGAAGGCGCTGAGCCTAATCCATTGTGAGGCTGAGACTTAATCCATTGGGAGGCTAAACGTAATTCATTGTGGAGCTGAGACTAATGCCAATGTGGAGGCTGAGACCTAATGCCTTGTGGAGGCTGAGACTAATCCATTGTGGAGGTGGAGCCTAATCCATTGCCGAGCCATGGCGATGGCACAGGTCCCAAGAAGGGGAGTGTGACTGCAACAATGCATGCCTCTCTCACAGAATGGCTCTCTCGCACAGATGACAGTCTGTCCCATATCATTTTTATACTTAATTGTTGTGAATTGTTTGTGGTTGATGTATATGTATATCAATTCTCTTCATTTTTCTATATGCACCAGTAGTAAGTTTAACAATAATTCCTAATAATTGTATCATCTACAATGTTTGTTTTGGTTTACAGTAATTTCTGTTAATTGCATTCAATATATTATTATACATCGTTGGTAACCATTCCTCATTGTCGGAAATGGTTGTTTGCAGCAGCGGACCCAAACCATGCTTGTGAGAAAACAAGTTTTGGTAATTTCATTCATTTAGCGAGTTTTGTCAATTTAAGTTCATTGTATTTTGGTTTGGAGTGCTCTCTTGTCAATGTTGAGTTAAAAGAACATGGCACGCCTGGTTATGTATAGAAGTAGGCCTATAGGCTAAACCTGGCATATTGTAGGCAATACAGTACCTTGGCAAAAGTATTCCATCCCCCTTGGCGTTTTTTCCTATTTTGGTTGCCATTAAAACTGTAATTAAAATGATTTTTATTTTGAATTCCATGTCATGCGCGACTACACAAAATAGTCCAAATGTGGTTGAAGTGAAATGAGAAAAATAACTTGTTTACATGTTTTTTTATATAAAAGAAATAAACTTGGGAAAAGTGGTACGTACATATGTTATTCACCCCCGCCTTGCTAATGAAGCCCCTAAAATAAGGTCTGGTGCGAACCGATAACCTTCAGAAGTCAACATAATTAGTTAATAAAGTCCACCTGTGTGCCAATCTAAGTGTCACATGATCTGTCACCTGATCTCAGTATATATACAACCAGTTCTGAAAGGCCCACCACTAAGCCAGTGGGCACCATGAAGACCAAGGAGCTCTCCAAACAGTCAGGGACAAAGTTTGTGGAGGAAGTACAGATCAGGGTTGGGCTTATAAAAAAAAATATTCTGAAACTTGACACATCCGCACAGAGCACCATTAAATCCATTATTTAAAAAATGGAAAGAATATGGCACCACAACAAACCTGCCAAAAGGCAAGGAGGGCATTAATCAGAGAGGCAACAAAGAGACCAAAGATAACCCTGAACGAGCTGCAGAGCTCCTCAGTGGAGATTGGAGTATCTGTTCATAGGACCACTTGATGCCGTACACTCCACAGAGCTGGGCTTTACGGAAGAGTGTCCAGAAAAAAGCCATTGCTTAAATAAAAAATAAGCAAATACTTTTGGTGTTTGCCAAAAGGCATGTGGGAGACTCCCCAAACATATAGAAGAAGGTACTCTGGTCAAATGAGACTAGCTTGATAGTTGTTACAATGTTTCAATTTTCGTTGCAGACAAGTTARGTGTAGACAATGTGATTTGTACAATATGTCTTTTTACCTGGATATTTTCTACTGGCAGGCTGCAATGCTTATTGCGTCATGATTGCAAGGTGTCCCGATATCTTTTCCAACTGTCCCGTTATCTGGTTTTAATGTCCATTCTAGAATGCCATTCTAACCAYTCAGAAACGAGTATTCAACAATGCTGTGGTATAATATCAATTAAATGAAACTGTTCCACAAAAATGTGCATATGAAAAACATAAATGGCACTCAGATCGGTAGAAATGGTAAGATAAACGGACATTCCACATGAGAAAGGTTGCCGTCTCCTCATGTAGCAGCCTATTACCGGAACTTCAGGAGAGTAACGGCAAAATCTGCAAAAGCCAGCAGGAGATCGATTGATTGATTGGTCGAAAGAACAGACGAAAGTCGAGCAAGTTTTTTTGTTGTTGTTGGGGACAGCCCTACTTCCAACTGACATAACAGTCCTGAGTGCTTTCTTGGTAGATGAATGTTTGCATACCGTGTTTGAGTGCGTATTTGTGGATGTGTGGATGTTTTTGTCTCTGTCAAACTCTTCAGACAGAAGATTGGAGACATGGCTCTTTGGCCAATGAGAGTTTGAGCCTGATTAGGGATATGACAGGTTATTAATTCAGGGAAGGCCAGGCGGCCCCGTAGTGTTCAGCTCTAAACACATCCGACAATCCAGCCAGGCTAGAGCAAACACTGAAAATATATGA
>NW_019943872.1:6234-14334 GCF_002910315.2 Salvelinus sp. IW2-2015
CAGATATCAAATATAGTATTTGAACTATTGGAGTACACCAGTGTGACATCATGGCGTGGAGTCCCAGGTCTGTTACTGTGTGACCTCATGGCTGGAGTCCCAGGTCCTGTTACTGTGTGACCTCATGGCTGGAGTCCCTGGTCTGTTACGAGTGTGACCTCATGGCTGGAATCCCTGGTCTGTTACAGTGTGACCTCATGGCTGGAGTCCCTGGTCTGTTACAGTGTGACCCATGGTGGAGTCCCTGGTCTGTTACAGTGTGACCTCATGGCTGGAGTCCCTGGCTCTGTTACAGTGGTGACTCATGGCTGGTCCCGGTCTGTTACTAGTGTGGACCTCATCGGCTGGAGTCCCAGGTCTGTATCCAGCTGTGTCGACCTCATGGCTGGAGTCCCGTGGTCTGTTACAGTGTGACCTCATGGCTGGAGTCCCTGGTCTGCTGTACAAGCGGACAAAATGTGACGCTCAAGCTGGCTGAAGAAGTCCCATGGCTCTGGTAAATACAGTATGCTGACAACTCAGAGGCTGAGACTCAAGATCCACTGGTCTCGCGCGCTAACAGAAGTTGACCTCACTCGCGAACTGGAGTCCGGGTCTGTCTGACGAGCCTGATATGAAACGTCAGGGCTTAGGAAGTCCCAGGTCATGTTAGCACCCGTGCCTGACCTCTCGGCATGAGGCAGCTCGCCTGGTCTGTAAATAACAGTGGTGACCATCATGACGGCGTACCCAAGAAGATCATCCAGATTACAGTAGTCCGAACCAACGAAAATAAGGACGTGGGGAAGCGATCCCTGCGTCCTGTTACAGCTTCGTGTGACCTCCATGCTAAGGCGTCCGCTGGCTGGTTACAGGTGAACCTCATGGCTGAGTCCCATAAGTCTGTTACAGTGATGAACCTTTGCAATTGCGCTGGAGACCCCATGCGTCACTGTACAAATGCACCACCCTACATTCCATCTATATCAAATAACCTACCACATATCAAAATACACCAGTCAATTCACTCTCGAATCTCCACACAACGTACATGGAAGCTTGAGGAAAGTGTAACGAGGCGTCTGATTTGGGATGCGGCCACTGATTAACAAGACTAGGCCATCATGCAGAGATGCCTATAAATGAAGAGACTGCAGGCACAGAGGGTGTCGGCAGCCTATTTTGAATATGACACGAGAGATACCATTGACCAAAGAAGACCGGTAACAGAGCCCTTCAAATTTTACGAGCAGTTTATGACCTGGAAAGCCGAACGTACAACAATGTGTAATACTAACACACTGGAGACAGAGCTGGAGAGCCACCCGATTACAGCACATGAACATTCGACTTTTAATGGAATGTAAACATTCTAGTGACAATTCGTATCCTACAAATGCCGTGAAGCTGAGCTGTGAACTAACAGTGAGTGAAGAGACATATCGGCAACCGACGAGTTGAACAATGAACTAGCAGAACAAATCGAAGCATACAACAATTCCACCTAACAAATGCCACTGACTAAAGACTAACTTCAATAAGAACACATTCTCTCTCTAATCTACCTTTTGAACAGCGGAGCCATAGGCTATACTATTCCCTATCATAAGATGCGACCTACATCCTTGAAGCCCAGAAACCATAGGGCGCTCTCCATTCCCTATATAGTGCCTACTTCTGACCAGTGCACCTGATATAGGGAATAGAGACTGATGCCAGCCCAGCAAGTAGTAAGGTACGCCACCAAACAATTGTTGGGAAACGCATCAACTAGAGGTAAACACCACATTGTTGAACCAAACACACGCATTAAAATACAGGTAAACACACAAATTGTTGAAGACAAACCAAAAACCTAAACACTCAAGTAAAACCGACAACAATATGAAATGAAACCAGAAACCATTAAAACTAGGTAAACACAACATTGTGAAACCAGAAACCAATAAAACTAGGTAAACACAACATTGTGAAACCAGAAACCATTAAAACTAGAGTAAACACAACATTGGTGAAACCAGAAACATTAAAACACCGTTATCACAGTTAAGAATAGTCCCAAATTGGCACCCTATCCCTTTATAGTGTACCACATTTGACCTGGGCCCATCAGTCAGGCACAAGCAGCTACTCCCTAGGCTGTCTTTTAAAAAGAGGGAGGCTGTCACAGATAAGATTACCAGGTCAACCAGAGACAAAATCAAAAAATCAACAAAATTCAACGATCCAGTTTAATAAGCGGGTGTAATACACAGAATATCCACCCTGGGTGCGCTGCAGACCAGATCTCAATCAAAGCTAGAACTAAAACACGCTCCCACATTTGGAATGGGCTAATATACTGGTGCTGTGACTACACCAGCGCAGCTCCTGTTGAGATAGAGACGGACACGAACACCGGGGGGAACAGTGAAGAAGTCCACCACTGAGTTCACCTCCAGCCAGACACAGCCTTGTCACTTGGCCGCTATGAACATGGAGGGGGTAGAGAAGATACCAGTTAAACTATATTCCACAATCCTACTTCTTAAAATGTTATACATGACTGGAGGTTGTTCAGGGTTCAAAGGGATTAAAGAAAGAGCATTGAAGAATAGTTAGACAGCCTGCACAACTGGTGAATGCTTCCACCAGTTGTGGGAGTGCAATGTTTTCAAACTTTAAAATGTCTATATATATGGCCAAATACCACGGCTAATGGCTGTTCTATGCACGACGCATCGCAGAGTGCGCTGGACACAGCCCTTAGACCGTGGTTATATTGGCCCGTATACCACAAACTCCAGAGGTGACCTTATTGCTATTATCAACCACTAGCGTTAGCCACCCACGGTAAGGGTAGCAGAGAGCGAACCAAAAAACGAGTTAAAAGAATAAAATGTTTTTGTACATACCCATCTGGTATACCCGTGCTAATATAACCACCACCGCTGTCGCCACAGATCAGCAGTTCTGCAAAAAGCCAGTTCGAACCACCCAGGTGTTTAAAGTCTAAAAGAAAAAATCTTTTATCTTCCCGAATGACACGATTGAAAACTCCCTTCGACAAGCAAACAAGTTCGTGGCCTATCACACCACGATCTAACGTAGACCCTATGAGTCTTCATTTACGCCGGCGCAGAACCAAAGTACGAGAGAAAGAAGGACGTCCCCTGAAAGCCGCCATCCGAATACTCGGCGTACCCCAGTGCGAAGTCTTTGCTTAGGAAGCTCTCTGACAGGCGCACCTGCCGATGGGGACTGTAGGAAACAACAAAGGCACAATAACACTGTAACACCGAAACAGATTCATCACATTAAGTTGAAGACATGGACCCCCTTGATTTGGGATTGGGCCACTGATAAAGCTACCATCATGCAGATGCTGATGAGGACTGAGAGGAAGAGGGTGTGGCCCTGATTTATGATTGACAGGTAATTGACAGGGGACGTTAACAGAGACCTTCAATTTACAGCAGTTTGACTGGACCACTCATGTGTATACTTAACATGGCGGCTGGACCACCCATCACATAACATTGATTTTAATGGGAATGTACATTCTAGTGATTCTATTTCTATGGTGGCTGAGCTGTGATTGACAGGTGATTGACAGGTGCATATGATGAAGCATAACATCCCCTCTCCACTGTAATCTCCTATAGACATCTCTCTCTTCTACTTCTGACCAGGGACCATAGGGCTCTATTCCCTATATAGTGCACTACATTTGACCAGGAACCATAGGGCTCTATTCCCTATATAGTGCACTACTTCTGACCAGTGCACTATATAGGGAATAGAGACTGATGCCAGCCCAGCAAGTAGTGTACGCCACAACATTGTGAAACCATCAAAACTAGGTAAACACAACATTGTGAAACCAGAAACCATTAAAACTAGGTAAACACAACATTGTGAAACCAGAAACCATTAAAACTAGGTAAACANTCGTTCGAGGACAGTACATCTCTCATTTGGGTCGTTCGAGGACAGTACATCTCTCATTTGGGTCGTTCGAGGACAGTACATCTCTCATTTGGGTCATTCGAGGACAGTACATCTCTTATTTGGGTCGTTCGAGGACAGTACATCTTTCATTTGGGTCTCGAGCTGAAAAAAGCTGAAGAACCTCTGGTCTAGACTGATGCCAGCCCAGCAAGTAGTGTACGCCACAACATTGTGAAACCAGAAACCATTAAAACTAGGTAAACACAACATTGTGAAACTAGAAACCATTAAAACTAGGTAAACACAACATTGTGAAACCAGAAACCATTAAACCTAGGTAAACACAACATTTCTGTCAGTTAACAACCAACACCGTTATCACAGTTAGAATAGTCCCAAATTGCACCCTATTCTCTTTATAGTGTACCACTTTTGACCTGGGCCCATCAGTCAGCACAAGCAGCTACTCCCTGTGTCTTTTAAAAAGAGGGAGGCTGTCCAAGATAAGATAACCAGGTCAAACCAGAGACAAAATCAAAATCAACAAAATTCAACGATCCAGTTTAAAGCGGTGTAATACACAGAATATCCACCTGGGTGCGCTGCAGACCAGATCTCAATCAAAGCTGAACTAAAACACCGCTCCCACATTTGGAAGGGGCTATATACTGGTGCTGTACTTACCAAGCCAGCTCCTGTTGAGATAGACGGACACGAACACCGGGGGAACAGTGAAGAAGTCCACCACTGAGTTCACCTCCAGCCAGAACCACAGCTTGTCATTGGCCGCTATGAACTGGGGGGTAGAGAAAGATACCAGTTAACTATATTCCACAATCCTACTTCTTAATGTTGATACATGACTGGAGGTTGTTCAGGGTTCAAAGGGCATTAAAGAAAGGCATTGAAAGATAGTTAGACAGCCGCACAACTGGTGAATGCTTCCACAGTTTGTGGAGTGCAATGTTTCAACTTTAATGTCTATATATATGGCCAATATACCACGGCTAATGGCTGTTCTTATGCACGACGCATCGCAGAGTGCCTGGACACAGCCCTTAGCCGTGGTATATTGGCCGTATACCACAAACTCCAGAGGTGACCTTATTGCTATTATAAACTGGTTACCAACGTAATTAGAGCAGTAAAAATAAATGTTTTGTCATACCCATGGTATACGGTCTAATATACCACAGCTGTCAGCCAATCAGCATTCAGCGTTCGAACCACCCAGTTTATAAAAAAATCTTTATCTTCATGACACGATTGAAACTTCACGAGCATAACAAGTTGTGTACACGTCTAACGTAGCATTGTCTTCATTTACCCGCAGACCAAAGTACAAGTACCAATCATCAGATGCTGATGAGGACTGAGAGAAGAGGGGGGCCCCTGATTTCTGATTGACAGGTAATTGACAGAGGAATGTAAACAGAGCCCTTCAATTTTACAGCAGTTTGACTGGACCAGCATCATGTGTATAACTCATTCTAGGGATTCTATTTCTATGGTGGCCTGGCTGTTGATTGACAGGTGATTGGACAGGTGACGAAGACAAATCTTAATTACACACCTGCATATGATGAAGATAACACTCTCCCTGTAATCTCCGTATAGACCTTCTCTCTCTCTCTCTCACTCGGTCTCCACCCTCTCCCCACACTCTCTCTCTCGTCCACACTCTCTCCGTCCCTCTTCTCTCCACCTCAACACTCACGTCTTCTCATCTTCTCTCCACTTCTCTCTCACACAATTAAGAAGTATACACTCTCCACACTCTCTCTCTTCAATCTCTCTCTCATCTGGTCTCTCGTCTCTCTCTCACACTCCTCTCTCTTCTCACTGCTCTCTCTCCTCACACTCTCCTCTGTCTCTTCTCACAGCTCTCTCTCACACACTTCTCTCTCTCTCATCTCTCTCCTCTCTCTCCTCTCTTTCAACTAACCATTCTTCTCTCTATCTCTCTCACTCACTCTTCTCTTCACACTCTCTTCTCACCAGCTCTCTTCATCTCTCTCCACCTCTCTCTCTCACACAACTCTCTCTCTCTCACACCTCTTGTCACTCACCACATTTCCACCACCGCTCTCTCTCCTCTCACTCACACGGCTCTCTCTCTCTCACACACTCTCTCTCTCTGCACGCTCTCTCACTCTCTCTCCTGGAGATGACCGAGTCTCAAATAGCATCGTCTTCCCTATTTAGTGCACTACTTTTGACCAGGGACCATATGGCTCGATTCCCTATATAGTGCACTACTTTTGACCAGGAACCATAGGGCTCTATTCCCTATTTAGTTGCACTACTTTTGACCAGGGACCATATGGCTCGATTCCCTATATAGTGCACTACTTTTGACCAGGAACCATAGGGCTCTATTCCCTATTTAGTGCACTACTTTTGACGCAGGAACCATAGGGCTCTATTCTCTATATAGTGCATACATTTGACGCAGGGACCATAGGGCTCTATTCTCTATATAGTGCACTATTTTTGACCAGCGACCATATGGCTCGATTCCCTATAATAGTGCACTACTTTTGCCAGGGACATAGGGCTCTATTCCCTATTTAGTGCACTACATTTGACCAGGGACCCATAGGGCTCTATTCCCTATATAGTGCACTATTTTTGACCAGGAACCATAGTCTAGTCAGAAAGTGAGTCTGTCAGGTGCCAGTCAACAAAACCCAATCAACTTTAATCTTGGTTCATCGTGTACAGTACTTTAAATCATAGACTATTTCAATCAGTTTCAGTCATCATTACAGGTGCTAGGGTAAAAAAGTTCTGATGAGATAATGGATGAAGGGCATTCAAATGACCTTCCGTAGTCCGTCGTGTAAGTCTAGACCAGGAGCCAAAATGGCCCTGAGCATGTGAGAGGTGGGTTTGCGAGTATATGAGTAAACATTTATAAATCACAGCATTTTCGTCTCATTTGGGTCGTCGAGGACAGAATCTCTCATTTGGGTCGTTCGAGGACAGTACATCTCTCATTTGGGTCGTTTCGAGAGACAGTACATCCTCATCATTGGGTCGTTCGAGGACAGTACATCTCTCATTTGGGTCGTTTCGAGGACAGTAATCTCTCATTTGGGTCGTTCGAGGACAGTACATCTCCATTTGGGTCGTTCGAGGACAGTACATCTCTCATTTGGGTCGTTCGAAGTACAGTAAAACATCTCTCATTTGGGTCGTTCGAGGACAGTAACATCTCTCATTTGGGTCATTCGAGGACCAGTACTCTTCTTATTTGGGTCGTTCGAGGACAGTCAATCTTTCATTTGGGTCTCGAGCTGAAAAAGCTGAAGAACCTCTGGTCTAGAGACTGATGCAGCCCAGCAAGTAGTGTACGCCACAACATTGTGAAACAGAAACATTAAAACTAGGTAAACAACATTGTGAAACTAGAAACCATTAAAACTAGGTAAACACAACATTGTGAAACCAGAAACCATTAAACCTAGGTAAACACAACATTTCTGTCAGACCAAACCAAACACCGTTATCACAGTTAGAATAGTCCCAAATTGCACCCTATTCTCTTATAGTGTACCACTTTTACCTGGGCCCATCAGTCAGCACAAGCAGCTACTCCCTGGTCTTTTAAAAAGAGGGAGGCTGTCCAAGATAAGATAACCAGGTCAAACCAGAGACAAAATCAAACAATAATAAAATTCAACGATCCAGTTTAAAGCTGTAATACACAGAATATCCACCTGGGTGCGCTGCAGACCAGATCTCAATCAAAGCTGAACTAAAACACCGCTCCCACATTTGAAGGGGCTATATACTGGTGCTGTTACTTACCAAGCCAGCTCCTGTTGAGATAGACGGACACGAACACCGGGGAACAGTGAAGAAGTCCACCACTGAGTTCACCTCCAGCCAGAACCACACGCTTGTCATTGGCCGCTATGAACTGGGGGGAAGAAAGATACCAGTTAACTATATTCCACAATCCTACTTCTTAATGTTGATACATGACTGGAGGTTGTTCAGGGTTCAAAGGCATTAAAGAAAGTTGAAGATGTAGACAGCCGCACAACTGGTGAATGCTTCCACAGTTTTGGAGTGAAATGTTTCAACTTTAATGTCTATATATATATAGGCCAATATACCACGGCTAATGGCTGTTCTTAGCACGACGCATCGCAGAGTGCCTGGACACAGCCCTTAGCCGTGGTA